>NC_056731.1:1836979933-1837022433 GCF_019279795.1 Protopterus annectens
CTCCTTTGTGTAGGGGTATGATATGAGATATTTTCCAGATTGCTGGAAAAGTACTTTCTTTTATGGATCTGTTTATGAGGATGGAAACAGGGTAGGCGATAACTTTGGCTGCTACTTGAAGAAATTCAGCAGGAAGGTTATCAGCTGAGGGGGTAGTAGGTTTAAGTTTTTGTAAAAGAGATTGTATGTAGGAGGTAGGTATGGGTTGAAGTTGCAGGGGCGGAAGGCAGTTGTTGCTGTTATTTAAGAGCAGTTGGGAGGAATCAGGAGTTAAGTGGTTAGCTAGATTTTGTATGGAAGTAGTAAAGAAGGTGTTGAAGTTATTGGCTATTAAAGAGGGGTTGTCAGGATCTAAGTTTTGTGGGTTTGGTGTAACTACTTTGCCTGGGGTAAGTAGATTATTGATAGTAGACCAAAACTTTTTTGGTTCTTTTTTGGTTGATTGTTGTAGTTCAAGGTAATAATTTTTTTTATCTGAAAGTATAGCTTTTTGGTATTATTTCTGAGTTCTTTGAAGATTTGGTGATCGCTTGGATTTCTGGAGGACCGCCATTTTTCCACGATTTATTTCTAAGTATAATTTTTGTTTGGTATTAGTAGTTAGCCAGGGTGCTATTTTGGTCTTTGTTCTAATGATACGGTTGGGGGCATGTTGATTCAGGATGGCCAGGAATGCTGAGTTGAAGTGTTCAACAGCATTGTTGAGTGAGAGATGTTTGAGAGGGGTCCAGTTGTATTGTGACAGTTCTGTTAGGAATCTTTCAGGATTAAAGCGTTTTTTTGAATATATTGTTTTATGTGAGGTAGGTAAGTTTAGCTTAGTTTTGGCCCTAATGACATAAGTAAGAGAGTGATCGCTAAGATCATCTGGAAGGATGCCAGTTTGGTAGTTTTGTAGGGGAAAGTTTGTAAGAATCCAATCTAAGGTGGTTTCTTTTTTGCTTTTATTATTTATTCTGGTTGGACTATTAATTAGTTGTTTGAAACCAAAAAGATTTATGTGGGAGGTGGGGTTAGCATTGCTACAAGAATTCCAGTCGATGTTAAAGTCCCCAAGAAATAGTGTTTCTTGAGGGAGGTTTATAGAGAGATGTTCAAGAAGTTGTTCTAAGGTGGGGATATTATTTCCAGGTGGGAGGTATGCACAGATGATGTTTATAGATTTAGTGTTGTTAATTTGAATTTTGGAACCAATTATTTCGGCATTATTGTTTAGGTTAAGGGTAAGGTCCAGAAGAGTAAGCTTTAGTTTTGTTTTATATAGAATAGCTACTCCACCTCCTTTTCTGGAGGTACGATCAAGTCTCAGAATGCTATATCCAGGTGGGGTAATTTCAATGTCTTTAATAGAGGGCTTTAGCCAAGTTTCTGATAAGCATAGGATGTCAAAGTTATGTACTTCTAGTAGGGCATGCAGTTGACTGATTTTGTTGCAGATACTACGTATGTTGAGATGGGCCAAGAATAATAAGTCAGAGGATGCAATGGATGAGAGAGAGAGGGGTTTGAGGTGAGTTTTGTGTGTTTTGTTGGAAGTTAGAGGACCTGGGTTGGGTTGAATGTCTCCATCTTGTAGTAGATGGAGGAATGTAAGATAGTTTTCAGGTTTATGTTTTATGATTGTATTGAATATTTTATTTGCTTTAGTTTGTAGTAGTTTGCAGTGTAGTACCCTATGGTATTTGGGAAGTAGGTATATGGATTGTGAGGAGGTAAGTAAGATGGAAGGAGGTGGGGATGTTACAGGTATACTGGTATGTTTAGAGGGAAGTGAGAAAGAAGCAGTTAACAAATAGCAGAAATAAATAACAAATTAGCAGATAACAAAGTAGTATTTTTAAAGACTTCATATTTTTGTAGGTGACATTGGGTTTATCACCCACCAAATCTCTAATTCTATCATCCACTGTTAACATCCTCCAATTATTACTTATAATTTCTTTAATCTTATTATTCTTGTTTGTGTATGGAATAACAAGCTTATTCATTTTATTTTTATTTTTATTATCAGGCTCTCTCTTATTAGTCATTTGTTCACTCTTATTGTGTCTGAATAAAAAAGGTTTCCCTTTATTTTTCCTATGTTTAGTGTTTTCTGAGATGATGGTGTCTACATCCTGTCTATCATAACCTCTCTCTAAGAAATTCTTCTTTAGCATACCCTGTTGTTCTACATATCTCTTGTCATCAGTAACTAATCTAGATACCCTCAAAGCTTGACTTTTCACTATATTGGGGTATATATGTCTCGGATGCATACTATTGTGATGTAACAGGTTGTTTCTCCAGCAAGATTTTCTATATAAATCTGTGCCTATTCTTTTACCATCTTTATTTATGTATACATCTGAAAACTCTATCTGGTGGGATGAGTATGCATATTCAAATCTTAAAAAACCTGTTGTGCCATTTAAATATGTGACAAAATCATTCAGCTGATCCAATGTGCCATTCCATATAAGGAAAACGTCATCTACAAAACGTTTATATAGTTTAATATTCTCTTTGAAAGGTGCGTCTCCCAACACATATGTTCCCTCCCAATAGGCCATGACTAAATTTGCATAAGAGTTAGCGCAGGGTGTCCCCATTGCCACACCCTTCCTCTGTAAAAAATACTTCCTATCATAGCTGAAAACATTATTCGCCAAGACTATTTCCAATATCAACATGTATCTCATGATGAGCTCTCTAGACACATTCTTCTCTATTAATAAAAGCCTTATATATTCCATGCCTATTTGGTTAGGTATGCATGTGAAAAGAGACGCTACATCCAAAGTTACCAACATATCATCTTCTTTGTTACCCATGGAATGTATATAATCTGCATAACCATATAAAAACTCTTCTGTATATTTTATTACAGAAATCATTAATAGATTGATAGTAGATCTAGTTATTGACTTATGATTTATTTGACGAAAACAACAGCAATTAGGCAAAATTTGCCAAACTTATAGCACTTTTTAGTACGAAAAACAAAGGATTGAAATCATCCTGCCTGCCTTGCATTGCTATTTGCTTGGTTGGTACTCTGTTGGTTCGTTTTATTTTATTACAGACCCAATCTCATTTACTATTGGTCTTAATTGCTTTTCTAAATAAATAGACAATGGTTCTGTGGCCCACCCCTTTCCAGAGACTATTGGTCTCAAGGGGAGGATCTTCCATATTTTTGTGTATTTTTGGTAATCCTCTAAAACTAGGGATAACTGTTTTTTCAACTAAAAAATATACATATAAATCATTGTCTATCATATTACAAAGAAGTAAATCATATAACATCTCATGTATTCCTTTAATTGTTTTATCTAATGACACAGCATTCAAAATCTGATATGTATCAGCTTCTTCTAATAAAGCATTCATTTTATCAATGTACATACATCTATCTAAAACCACCACAGAGCCCCCTTTGTCAGCTTGTCTGATGACTATTTCATTATTATTCTGTAACATTTTTAGAGCTTGATTTTCATCATAGCTCAAGTTGTAAAACTCAGGTTTACCACTTGTATTCATATAATATTCTAACAAATCCCTTTCACATGCTTTGTCAAAGGCTTCTAAAACTGGATTAACTTGAGGTATAAAAGCAGAAGGTCTTTTAAAATCATTGTTATTATTGTTATTAATTTTTCTATCATTATCAAACAACAATTTCAAGCTTAAGTTCCTTACAAACATTTTTACATCAATCACAATATCTGTGACATCTGCATACCTTGAAGGTATGAATGACAGACCTTTATCTAATAAAGCTTTTTCACTGTCAGTCAGTTCATACCTGGAAATGTTTATCATTAGTCCTTCTGTACTGGTCGAAGTATTTTCTTCTGGAACTCGTGTCTGTCCTCCGAATTCTTCCGTTTTCTCACTTTGTTCAATGGTGACCAAACTTGTCGTTCTGTTTGCCTTATAGGAAACGGAAAAGAATGTAAGTCTTCTGCTTCTATTAAAACATCTTCCATAAATGAAACACATCCATTGTTGGCAACTCTGCTATCTTTCGCTTCCTCTCGTGCATCTCGTCGGTCAGCATTCGCTTCTCCCTTCTCTGTGTGCACCATTGCAAAATCTTTCACTGTGTGCGAGCTGCTAGCCTTTCCGCCCGCCATTGTGTCTCCCATCGGCGTCATCATGTAAGGCGTGTCCACAACCAAATCCTCTTGTATATTGGCATGATTACCCTTTTGGTTCGTACGTGAATCACTTGTTGATGCAACTTGAGCATATGTATTTCCTCTTTGTGTCACATTTACTTCAGCTTTCTTATTGTTATCTCCCTTTATAAAGTCCCTCGGCCAGGAGAAGACATGTCCTCTCCTGAAATCATTATAGTCCCTTTCAAGTTTCTTTTTCTTGTCTTGTAGTAACTTGTTATCCAACATAGACAACATAGCTACCAAATCCTCACGAAACATCTCCATCTCAGTATATTCTAACAATGACTTCAAATCACCTTCCAAATTGGCAAATATTATTTATTCTATGTTTAAAGAGTATTCAGTACCTGTGCTGCTCTGCTCCTTTTTGCAGTAGAAGAAATAGAGCTGTAATCAACAAATAACTTGCATTCGTTTATGTCTTTAAAATGCATCGATGCAGCTTTAGTTTAATAACTATTTGTCAAATAAATTTTACAAATGATGAAAATTCCCATGATGTGTGCGATTTTGTCCCATTTATTTATTTGTTTACTTATACTAAGTTTTTAAGTGCGAATTTTAGTGCTGTGGTCGGTCTGAATGCAGGAATGGAAATGGTTATCAGAATGGTTCCCTCAGCTTGCTTTAAATTAAAAGCAAACACTGAATGAAATAAAGGACTCCACTATTAATTAGTAAGGACTCCTTGTGAAACTATTGTTTTCATTTTTACATTTTGTTGTACATTCGGAGGGAATACATATTCATGAATGACATATCACAGGGGTGGGTTTTGAATGGGGCTTGCTACTGCGCATCTGGTGAGGCCCTCAAGTACAATATCGCCGACTTTGCTAACACAATGTAAGGGCTACTAAGGAGAACACTAGCATGATCAGGTCTGACAGCACTAGTGTTCAATTCAGAGAAATGGCAATGAACTGATAATGTTTTTTTTTTTCAGTGTGGCCATACCTATCACTGAATTACATTGTCTCAGAAAAATATTAAAACTGGAGACAGTGGACTATTTGCAGAAAATGATTATTCAGAAGAGAGGCAAACATATCCCAGCAATTAAGGAATGTGGATAGGCAGGTATGAGATTCAAGCTGGTCTATCCAGCTGTATTCAAAACATTTTTTTCCTGGAGGATCAAAGACATTTTGGATGCAGAGCAGGCCAAGAAGAAAATATAAAAGTGTATCCAACAAAAAGTGAGCCATTAAACAAGTTGACCATGCTCCTCATTCTGCAAACAATAAAGTTCATGGAGAAACTTTGCTAGTGAAACCTTTTCCAATGTTCTAAAGGACAATGCTTGAGAAAAAGAAAAAAAACATGGTAATTGACTAGAAGAATCAGGAGTACCTTGGACTTGAACCACAGGCTGGTGTTGGGTGTGTTGGGAGATTGAGACAGACAGAAGACTAGCAACACTAAAATGGTAACTTTTTTTTTTTTTGTCTTTCGGTTTTTCCCAGTTAAGGGTCACCACAGCAGAACTCCAGTCCGCTAATGATTGGCAGTGGATTTTACGGTGCCGAGTTACCAGCCCAATGCCCAACCTTGAAAGAAGGCACACCCATTCATGCACGCATCTACCTGCATGTCTTTAAATGTCATACGACCATGAGGAGGACATGCAGACTCCACAGAGAAAGTGCTCCAGCCGAGAATCGAACGGGAGAACCTCTTGCTGTGAAGCGACAATGCTAACCGCTAAATGGGAGATTATAAGACATCATACACATTTGTGAAATATGGCTTTGCAAAAAAAGTGGTTGAGAAAAAGTGGATTTTTGTTGACTTTGTTAAACGTGTGGGTGGACTGTAAAACATATATCCCACTTCATGCCAGCAGCATTTAGAAGGACTCTAAAAATAAATAAAAAGTAACCAAAGGTAAAACAATTTTAGTTTGTTTAAACACCATTATAAATTATTACTTAAGACATAGGCAAACATATATTAATAGAAAAAGAGAACAGACTATATTATCATTTTCCATTTACATACATGATATGTTACATATTATCCAGCATTACATAAATTGCTCAATTCCTGCCTTTCCTTAAACCTCACTCCTGAACATTATTCTGGGTGCATTGTTCCCATAATTTCCGTTTATGTCTGTGTAATTTGCACCTTCTTTTTCTAAAGATCTTTTTTCCATTGTCTAGTAATTGCTTTTTGTTGGTAGCCAGAGAATTAAACTTTACAAGGCCTTACTATGTCTAAGCAATTCAGATCATGTGTCCTAGCTCAAAAGAACAATTTCCTTAGTTACAAACATTTGTTCACCCTGTATTTCTGATGGAGTACTCGGTGGGGAATTCTTAAAATGTATCACACAATTACACTCCAGTTACCTCTTCCTTCTCCATCACACTTCTAACATTTGCCATTTACCTGAGGAAAAATTCTTTGCACTCTGCTTGGGTTCTAAAAATACATATGCAAACACTTCCAAGCAAAAATCCCAAATCTACTTGCATACATGAGAGCCATACATGTGTCCTCCCATTCTTGCCTTGCAAACTGCATTTCCAGTTTTTTTTCTCAATCTTTTTTATCCTCCTCTGATTGATTCTTATATATAATATGCAATATTTTATATAGTCTGCTAATTATCCATTTTCTAATATTCAACTAAAACTCTACCAGAGTAAGTATTTCACTTATGATTCCCATCTCCCTTTCTCTCTGCCTATACTCTGACATCTATCCCTGGTAGGAAAAATAATTTTAGCTTTTATTAGTATTTGCATAAAACATTTTTTGATATACACTCCATGTTATATAGTAAATCAGTTTTGTATAGTTTGTAGTCCATGATATTTTAAATGTGGGGGAGTCTTTTCAGTGACTTGTATGTGTTAAACATATTAAACTAAACAAGTACTTTTCTCATACTAGGAAATTTAGGCTTTACAGTATAACGAGAAAAATTACTGGCAAAAGCAAGTTTAAGTTAATATGTACTGATCTTGGGCTGCTGGTATGGAGGTGGGGAGTAAAATTGCACCAATTATATTAATTAATAATTAAGATAATTTCTCTTATTTTTACAAGGGTGAATGACTACATTAATAATACTCTTGACTTAAGCTACAGACAAGTTTATGACTAGATCAATGTCCTTGGCTTAAGCTATAGACATTTTTCTTTGTAAGCAAGTAGGCTTGAAAAATAAGAAAAACTGTGTGGGTTTGGCGTAATGATTAAGGTCTTCAGCTCATAGACACAAAATACAGGGTTTGATTCTGACCTCAGGTTGTTGGCTAGGCTTAAAATGGCCCTTCAGGGTGGTTAGACTAGTTTTCACCTATGAATTTATAAAGTGGTGAAAGCATTGAATAATGCAACAGTTCTTGCAACTGCAAATATATTAGCTTTTTCATTTTTTTCTATTAGTGAATGTTCTAAGTGAAGAAGTCTGCAGCTGAAGGCAGTTGTATATTCTGTTTTAAATTAAATTTACAAAGATTCCTTCTTGCATCTGAATAGTGGCTAGCTGTTTTATTGCTCATCACATTTTACATGGAGGCGAGCTATCTGCAGATGCAAGCAATTCATCTTGAGAGTTCAGAACATTCTTTGCTGAGGGAAATACAAAATTTAAATGTGCAATAGCAAGTAGTTCAGTAAAAAATAAAGTCAGAAATTATGGAAAGAGAATAAGAAATAGCAGCCTCCCTAGCAGCCTTAATGCTTTAATGCATTTAATAGAACAGTGTACAATTTCATCTTATTTAAAGATATCCAGAAATAATTTTCTTTGGGCTAAAAGGTAATGTTTTCTGAAAGCATACAAGCTGTTTTTCACACCTGTGAGGAGAATCAAAGTGAGACAACAACAGACAGGAATCAGTGTAAATAGGAATATGGGCTATAAAAAGAAGTTATGTTCTTACCATAACGTTCCATGTGGAGTGTTCATCTCGCCTTTGTTCTTTAGCAAAGTTTTGCATCGAGAAGAAGCTCGAGACCAACCTACCTCCCACAATTCCCTCTGTCTTTACCTCAGATCTAGTTTGCAAAAAACAATACCAGATCCAGCAACAAGAATGTAAATATCCAAACATACACATACACAAGGAGCATAGCTCAAGACAGTAGCACCACAGAGAGAGCAGTAGTGGGAGACAAACAGACCAGACATCTAAACTGGATGTTCTTCCTGACCTGAGGGTGGGAGGGTGGGGACGTAAGAACAAAGGTGAGATGAACACTCCACATGGAACGTTATGGTAAGAACATAACTTCTTTATGTGAGAGTGTTCAATCTCGCCGTTTGTTCTTACACATGGGTAGCGAGACTCACGGAAGAACGTTCCTGAGCACAGTGGAACCAAAAGTTGCTCTGTCTCTGGAAATCCTATCCACTTTATAATGAGTGATGAACGTATGTGGTTTAGACCAAGTCAAATAGTGTCCAAAGGTAGGCGAGCCGCATGAGCCAAAGATGTAGAAACTGATCTAGTAGAATGTCCTTTTGGTTTGGTGGGCAAACTCTGACTAGAAGCAGCATAAATGTAGGTAATACAATCAGTTAGCCATTTGGAGAGAGTACGCTTTGTCACTGCCATGCCCTTTTTGTTGTCCGCAAAGGCTATAAAGAGTTGGTCTGCTTTCCTATGATCTTTAGTTCTATCCAGGTAGAATCTGAGTTGTCTGTGAACATCCAACTTGTGCAACATATATTCCAGCTTATTGGAATGATTTCTGAAAAATGTGGGAAGCTCAATGGATTGATTAATGTTGTTAACTGAACAAACCTTAGAGAGGAAAGAAGGGTAAAGATACCCTGTCCGGGTGAAAAATTAAATATGGCTGTTTAATGGAGAGAGCTTGAAGTTCAGATACTCGTCTGGCTGAAGTGATAGCTACTAGGAAAAGAGTTTTCCAGGACAAGAACTTTAAAGAAGAGGAAGAAGCTGGTTCAAATGGTGGTAACATTAGTTCGGATAAGAGGAGGTTTAGATTCCAAGGAGCCGTAGGAAACCTGACCGGTGGTCTAAGATGAAAAGAGCCTTTCAAAAAGGCTTTACAAAGCCTATAAGCCATAATGGGTGCTCCATTCTCTCCCACATGAAAGTTAGAAATAGCAGCTAACTGAACCCTCAAGGTGGCAGTAGAGGCTCCTTGGTGAAACAGCATGGATAGGAACTCTAAAACTTTGGTTAACGGAGCTATTAAGGGATCTAAATGTTGTGCAGTCGCCCAGTAGACAAAACGTTTCCACTTACTGGAGTAGATTTTTGTAGTGGAAGCCTTATGAGAGGCTACTAGAATGTCTTGAACCGCCGGAGAGAGAAGATCAGACCTGGCTAAGAAATCTGAGGGACAGGAGCGTGGGTGGGGAGCATGAGTCAGTAGGTCTGGCACCGGGTCCAGAATCCAGGGCTTGGTGTGCTTGAAGAAAGGGGAACCAAATCTGACGAGGCCAGAATGGGGCAATGAGAATTACAGTCCTTTCTAGATCCTTGGCTTTCTGGAGAAATCTCAGTATCAGAGGTATAGGGGAGAAGGAGACCTGGGGGCCAATCGTGAATCAGAGCGTCCCTGGGGACATCCCCTGGAGGGGGTAACAGGGCAAAGTAGCTTCTGCATTTGGTGTTCATTGGAGACGCAAACAGATCGCAGAAAGGCTGGCCCCACTTGCTGAATATCATTTCCACTATTGTCTTGTTGAGGGACCACTCGTGAGGTAACAGGATGGCTCTGCTCAACCTGTCCGCTATAACGTTGGATAACCCCGGGATGTGCCAGAAAGTGACCCGTGGATTCTGCCCATTGCCAAATTCTCATGGCCTCTCTGCACAACTGGTAAGACTTGGTTCCTCCTTGTTTGTTTATGTACCAAACTACGGACATGTTGTCCGTTTGAACTGCAATGGTCCCTAGAGGTAGAAGGGGGGAAAAATGGTGCAACGCTAGAAACACTGCCCTCATCTCCCGGATATTGATGTGCAGGTTGTACTCTAAACTGGTCCATTCGCCTTGGACTGTCTGCCCCTGAAAGATGCCCCCCCACCCTATCAGGAAGGGTCACTGTGGCTGTTGGTGTGGGTAACACAAACGGTCGGCCGCTGATGAAATTGCGATTCTGTAACCACCAAGTCAGGTGTGCTTTGCAGGTGTTTGTAATGTGTATTTCGTGTGTCAGCAGTAACTGTTGGAACGACCATTGTGCGATCAGCAGCCATTGGAGAACTCTCATGTGTAGTCTTCCCATGGGAACTGCAATGAGGAAAGCTGACATGAGTCCCAAGACTTTCAGGACTAGTTTGGCTGGGGATTTCTTGGACAACAGAAGGAGAGATATGTGTTTTTGTAGGGAAGCTATTCTTGCTGAGGGAAGTCTTAGAAGCAAGGAACGGGTATCCAAATCTGCCCCTATAAATGAAATATGCTGTGATGGCTGGAAGGCAGATTTTTCGAAATTTATCGAAATCCCTAGCTGAAGACAAAGGCTGAGTGTGTAGTCCCTGGCCTGTACCAGTCGGTGGTAGCAGTAAGGAGCCAGTCGTCCAGATACGGAAACACCTGAATCTCAAGTGAGACGCTACCACTGCCATGCATTTGGTGAAAACCCTGGGGCTGAGGTTAGACCAAAGGGCAGGGCCCAAACTGAAAGTGGCTGGCTCCCAGCCGAAGCGCAGGTGATCTCTGGACGCCTGGCCATTTTGATGTGGTAGTATGCGCCCTGAGATCTATTGAGCACATCCAGTCATCCTTCTGTAAAACGGAAGGATCGAACCATCCGGAACTTTTCTTTCTTCACATAAGTATTGAGATTGCTTAGGTCCAAAATTGGCCTCCAGTCCCCTGTCTTTTTTGGAACTAAAAAGAACCTTGAGTAAGTTCCGGATCCTCTCTGGTCCGCCGGGACTGGTTGGATGACCCTTTTTTTTAGCAGCTTTGAAATTTCTATAGCTGCAGGTTCTCGCAGATGGGGCAGTACATCTGGGAATCTTTTCCGTGGTAACGAGGGAATTAGAAAAGGGATTTTGTAACCTCTGGTAATAATGCTTTTTACCCATTTGTCTGAAGTAAGATTTTGCCAGGCCTGAGGGTATAAAGCTAAGCGACCCCCGACTGCCTCCAGAGCAGGACAGTCGGGCCTCCTTTCAGGAGTTCTGGAAAGGCTTACCAGGGATAGTATCCCTGTCGCCTTGGTTTTGCAGACCCACTCTGCCGCCAGGGCGACGTCTTCCACTTCTGCACACCCCTCTTCCTCTGGAGGGGGCATCACCCTGTGTGCTTGGGAAAGAACCCTGGGGTTTACAAAACCACATTTTCCCACCGTCTGGATGGGTGGAAAACGGACTCTGACAGCAGACAGAGTCCTCTGCTCACACCGGTCAGGGTCTCCTTTACTTTGGGGCCAAAGAGAGTGGCACCATCAAAGGTGTTAGTAAAGGAAGACTTGAAGGCTTCCGCAAAGGAGCACAGGCGCATCCAGGATTGTCTATGAAGAGCAATCGCTGAAGACCCTTCGCTGCATACGAGATGAGCCTCATGGACGAGTTCAATAGATGTACGGGTATTGAGCTGTGCTGTAACCTTATCCAAGACAGCAGCATCCCCTGGAGGGTATCTCCCAACTCTTTGACTAGATCCCTCTGTAATCGTGTGAAATGTGTCAAATAGTTCAGTGATCGCATGGAAAAAGTCGCTGAACTGAAAATGCGCTTCCCATATCTGTCCATGGTCCTAGAATCTCTGTTAGGAGGATGGACAGACGAGGAAGATTCGGACATCTCCTTTTTCATGGCAGCTGCCACCACCATAGCGTCCACTGGAACTCCCTTAGTGAGGTATGCCTTATCCTGAGGGACCGTAATATACTTATTAGGCTTTCTGGGAACTGGCTCCACTGTGTCAGGTGTCTCCCATGCCCTCCGAGCAATTAAATCCATTAGTTCGGGCGGAGTAACCCAGGAGGAAGAAGGGCGAGCACCAATGCCTTCAGCAAAACTGACTCATCCTCAGAAATCACCTCTGTTTCAGGATCTCCAGGATGTCAGAAAAGGAGACATCCTCCGAGGGTGATTTTGGGGACCCTTCTGACTCATCTAAGTCAGTGTCTGATGTTAAAGACTCTTGTGGAGAATCCAAGTGCCTCCTCTTGCACAATCTTTTCCTCGACATCCTCGGGCATCCGATGAAGCCTCCGAGGAAGAAGGCCTCTGGGAGTGGCTGAGACACTGGTGCTCGACACTTTGAGTAGTCGAGCAGAAGAGGACAACGCCTTTATGGGAGGGAGAAGTTGCTTCTGCTGAAGTAGTTGTCTGGGAAGACAATACCTTCCTCATGAGGTCGAAGGCCCCTTGGTTCAAGAACGTGGAGGTATCTCCGACACGGAAGCCAAGGGCACCGACCCCAAGGACGGAGCCGAAGTGATCCGTGCCGAGGCGCTGAGAGGGAGAGTCGGCACCGAAACATCGGTTCGACTCTCGGTCCTGGAACCAAGGAGAGATCGACGGCTCCGTGAGTCTGGCAGTGGTTCAGACGGAGTCGAGGTCAATGGTGCCGACCGAGAAAGAGACGGTTGCGGCACCAAGGGCTCCACTATCAGCAGATCAGCGTCTCCCAGCTCCGAGGGCTGAGTAGGCCTCGGAGGAGGATCAGCTGGAGATAAGGGAAGGCCTTCGAGTCTCGACACTAACTGAGAGGAGACTGCAATGAGTTTGGACAGGGCCGTGTTCTCCATCAGCTTCTGCGCCACACGATCTATGTCAGTGTCAGAGAGAGGCCTGGAAGAACGCGTTGAAGGAATCGAGGATGGTGCCGACCTCAAAAGAGCCGGAGGTGGAAGCTCCGTCACCGGTTCCAAGACTTGAGGCTCGGTGACAGACAGTAGCTCGACACTCAGCCCCGAAGTCTGTGGAACCGGTGAGTGAACTTTAAAAGAAGAAGTCGGAGCCGATGACATGGGCTCCGAAGTCCTCGACTCCTTCGAGGATTTAGAAGTCTGGTCTGACTTATCTAAAGCCTCTTGGAAGGCAGGCTTTAAAAGACCTCTGTCCATAAGCTTTCTGTCATGACCCTTCCACTAAAGGAATGACATATTGAACAGTCTTCCTGAAGATGGAGAGGGCCAAGACAGTAGACACAGGAACTATGGTTGTCAGTGACAGACATCTTCTGCCCACACTGACATCTCTTGAAACCTGATTTCACCTTTTCTGACATTCTGTAAGAACGGTAAGTAAGTAAAGATTGTCAAGAAACACTATCAAATAGTGAAAAGTCACAGTAGTAATATATAAATGTCAAGTAATATCAAATACCCAAATCCAAGTTTTTAGTAGGTGGGGTAGGCCTTAGGTAACCTAAACTAAATATAAATGTAAAACTACACTATATATAGTCGAGGGGAAAAACCCAGACCTTCACACACACACACACTAGATAAGTCTATAATCTGAGAGTTCAAGAAAAAAATTTGTGAAAAAAAACTTTAGCTTATCTGTTCCAGTTGGCTCAGAGCTCTTCAGAATGATGCGATCGGTTGCAGTGGCAAACTAGATCTGAGGTAAAGACAGAGGGAATTGTGGGAGGTAGGTTGGTCTCGAGCTTCTTCTCGATGCAAAGCTTTGCTAAGCGGCTGACTCAGAGCCGAGGATCGGCTCCGACACCCATGTGTAAGAACAAACGGCGAGATTGAACACTCTCACATTATGCACTTTAGAATGAGCAGCATTCATTTTAGGTTAAGTAATGCTCATGGGCCCAAATGTTGATTTTGGGACCATTGCTCCAACCTGGAGGGTTAAACTTCATTTTTTGAAGATTTACAGAGTTTTTCTAAGTTAATGGGGATGGGGTGATCTGTAAATGCATTCATTTATTTTTTTTATTTGAAGGTTTTCATGAAACAAAATGTCTTGAAAATGTGGCATAGGTTCAAATGGTGTTGAGAAGAAATATGTGTATAAAAAAGCAGCCTGTTAAACAATAGTGTGTGCATGTAAGACAAAAGTTGGAAATATACATTCAAAAACTGTCAATTATAACAGGTGAGAATTATAGCTTTTTATCATAATGGCTACCCTATCCATATTATATTGGAATGTAAATGGCCTTACAGGTACAGATAAAAAGGAAAGAGTATAGACTTATATTAAAAAATGCAGAGTGCAAATAGCAATGCTACAGGAGACACATTTGGAAAGAAATTAACATTTAAATTTGACAAAGAAAGGATTTCAGGATGGATGTTCAGCAGGATATCAGGAAAAAGGAAATAAGAACACTAATTGTTGGAGGAACTCCAATAGTGATAAGAGAGGACAAAAATACAATAATTGTAGATTTGTGATAATAATAAAGGGCTATTAAAGTACGAGGTCTTATTCTGGCATGTGTTTAAGCACCAAAAATTGCTTTATGGAGCTTAATAAAATTTTAGGAGAAATAATCAGCTGTCAGTAAGGAATATTATTCATAGGTGAGGACTGGAACTTGATTTCCAATGGGGATGTATCAAGAGAATAGAGAAGGGAGAATATAACAAAAAAAATTAGATTTCTAAAGTCATTTATGAAAATATTTGCTATGGAAGATGTGAATTTAGTAGTATGAACTCAGAGAGAATTTACATATTATTCCACAAGGTACAATAACAGGGCTAAACTGGATATAAATTATATTTCACAGAAGCATTTGCATTTAATTTCAGTCTTTGTAAATATGTTAAATCTTAAGCTTCAATGCAATGTTACTAGTCAATGTTAAGTTTGGCACTATCTATGTAAATTTGCATTAATCTTGAATGCTTTGTTATTAGCCAATGTTGAGTTTAGTACTATCTATGTAAATTTGAATGCTTCTACCTTATATTTTGCTTAAAATTTAATTGTGGAGCTTTGCTCCCCAGGCCTCCGCTGAAAATGGACATGCATCCAGTCAGACTTTCCTGGTCAACAAATGTACAATAAATAAATAAAAAATAAATAATTTAAAGCTTCAACATGCATCCTATTTCAAGAACTGGTAAAAACTAAGCTAAAAATGCAGGGTAATGAAGTAAAAAAAGAAACTGTTGCTTTCCTACCTACCTGTCAAAAGAGAGGAATTTAAGGAATGAGTAGTAGAAATGAGAGTTACTAGGGAGGGCAGAAATTTCTTCAGAAGAGCTACTTACTGGGTGTGATAAAATGAAAATGTAGTTTAAAAAATAGGGTAGAAAAAAGAAAGAAATATGGTTAAGAAGTAATACGAATTATTTAGAGAGGCTGGCAAAGTTTTAAGTATTGCAGAATAAGGGGAATCTCACTGAACAAGAGCAGGAAAACTGCAGAGTGTTAAAGAGGAAACAAGCGAGTATTTTGATAATATGAATGAGATTATAAAAATTGCTGTTAAGCAACTATTTTTAATAACAACTCTGGAGCACAAAAACTTTTAGCACAATGACTTAGGCAACAGAAAATATAAAGGATTGTCACCAGACTTAGGGAACCTATAACAAGAAAAACAATAAGAGATCATGTATTAGCATTTTATTTATTTATTTGTTTGTTTGTTTGTCCTTTGGTAACCGGGAAAGTCTGACTGAGCCAATGGCTCATTTTCCATGGAGGCCCAGGAAGAAAACCTCCACAACAGATTCAGAAATATTTAAATAGTAGTTTATGAGTAATTGTATACAAGGGGAGAAAAGCCCTGTGACAGATTAAGTATTTTACAATGAACTGGGGTGAAAGGCTCTACAAAACACGCATAAACACATTTTACAGTAGCTGATAAGTAAATTGTGTACAAGGAAAGAAAATCCCCACAACAGATAAAACACAGATAGACTGAGATACATTTTCAAAATATTACCAGGATAAACTATGATCAAGAAATACGATATGAATTGCAAGTCAACAAACTAATACTTAGTTTTCAAAATATTGACTATATTTCTAATAATGTATGGAGGTGAGAGTATTCTTCTGCTAAAATAGACAAGATGAGAAAGAGTAATGAGTACGAGGTAAAATTAAGGACATGGAAAGAGTGTTTATTATTAAAGAGATGAGAATGTTATGAAAGGACATTAGAGAGAAAAATAAATAGTAGAAAATGTCAGCTATAGAGGTAGAAAAGCATACATTAGTTGTATGGTATCATTAAAGTGAGAGCTTCGTTTGATGTTAGGTCATTACCACCTGGTAAGATATGAAGGTGTTAGTGAATTAAGAGTGAGAAAGGCATAGTTATGGTAAGGCAGTAGTCATGCATCTGCTTTGAGGGTTGAGCAGGTCCAGGTCCAGGTGGCAGATATTTTTGTTTTTTTAGATTGGTCTTGAAATGAGCAAGATTGTTAGCATGTTTAAGGCATAAGGGGATAGAGTTCCTGGATGGGGCTATGTAGTTGGAATTGAGAGAGTTTCCTGATGAATGATGTGGTTTGTAGGTAGTGAGGAGCATTTTGTTTTCAAATCAAAGTGGCCTACAAGGGCTATCTTCATGTAACAAGTCTAGTACGGTTTTGCTTTGTTCTGGTTTGCATATTAATCTGTGGACTAGGAAACTAGGAATAGCTTTGTGTAAGTGAGTTGACTGGGTAATTCATGCCAATCAAGCTGTTTTGGGGCTAAGCAATGATGAGTTTTGTTTAATGAGTTAGTGGCAAATGTTGGTATTTTGTTGTAGGACTGGTGTAGTTTATTTTGGATGGAAGTTTGAAGGGTAAGCATTACTGGGGAGCCATATAGGTAAGTGGGGAGAAGGGGTGTAGAGACTAGGGGATTCCTGGATGAGTCATTTAAGTAGTTTCTTGTTCTACAGAATGTCCCCAATTTTTGGTTAGTTTTTTAATAACCTGTTGCACATGCAAGTCAAATTTTAGGTTATCATCAATTGCCATATCTAGTAACTTTGTATGGGGGAGGATTTCTATAACGGTATTACCAGAGTCTGTAATTTAAATATTTTGTTTGCAGTGTGTAAGGGCTTTTGGGATGAATAATAGCAGCTTTTCTTTCTTTTATTTTTTTGATTGAGTAGAAGCTAAAAGTTGTTGAGCTAGCTCTCTGCTGATGAAAATAACTCTTGGGTGATGTGTTGTAGAGTAATTGAGTTACTGGCAGAACAGATTATTGTGGAGCCTTCAGCATATTGTATGAAAGATGCTTGACATTTGGCACAGTATAGGTTGTTGATAAATATGTTGTAAAACAGTGGCCTCAGTATGGATCCTTGGGGAACATCTCATTTGATGGGTAAGAAAGACGAGTTAAGAATTAATCCATTTAAAAGACTGGAGTTTATTGGAAAGGACCTTATTGGAAAGTAGAAGGACCAGTTTGTGGAGGTGTGTGAAAGGCTAAGTGATGAAAGTTGTTTTAGAAGTAAGCTATAGGAATTGGTATTGAAAGCTTTAAAGAGACCCAAAAACATAGCAGAGACAAGTTGGTCTTTGTCCCTGGCTAGGGTAATAGCATTGATAAAATTTAGAAAAGCTGTGGTGGTATTATGCCCTGGTCTGAAACCATTTTATGTGGGGGTATGAAGGTTGCTTGCTTGTAATTGAGTCATTAATTGATTATGAATGCATTTTGCAATGATTTTCGAAAGTGGGGAGAGAATGGCAATGGTTGAATATATCATTGGAGTTACTGAATTGGGATGTTGTGAGATTTTTTTTTCCTTAAGGCCGGGACATATGATTCTTGAACAGACCTATTTATGAGAATGGATACTGGAAAGGAAATTGAGCAGACTGCTGTTCTTAGGAAATCACCAGGAATTCCACCAGGAGCTAGTGTACGTGGTTTAATTTTTTTGAGTTATTTCTTGATTGTTGTGATGGATACTGGTTGAAAGGAAAAAAGAGTGAGTATTAGTGGACTTGGGAAGTGAGACAAAGTGGGATGTGGTCAGGTTATTTGAGGAGGTTGAATTGTATTGAGTTTGATTGTGAAGTAGTTTAGTGATGCTAAAGATAAAGTTATAATTGAAAATGTTAGTGTTGGTTGTTTTTTTAGGTGTGCAATGGGGGTTGAGGTTTAGTTGTACATTTCAGCCAGGGTATATTATTTTAGATATGGTGGCCTGGAATTGTCTAGAATTTTTGTAGCATTTATTCTACAAATTGGAGTTGTTGTTTTTCTTTCGGTAAGGGGTCATCACAGCGGAACTCTGGTCCACTAATGATTGGCAGTAGATTTTGATGAAACACTGAGGTGCCAGCTCGACACCCAACCTTCAATGAAGGCATGCCCATTTACGCATGCATGTCTTTCGAACGCTACCCAACCATGGGGAGGACATGCAGACTCCACACAGAAGGCACTCCCAAGCCAAGCCGAGAATCGAACGGGAAAACATCTTGATGTGAGGTAACAATGCTACCACTGTACCACCGCAGAATACATTCTACAAATTGGAGTAATAAAGTTTTTGTCAAGTTTGATCTGGCATTAGGCTTTATTTCACATGTATTATATTGTGGAAGATTGTTTTCTGTTTTATTCAGCCAAACCTCCCAAGCTTTATCTTGGGCATGGGCGGCGCAGTGTTGCAGAGGTTAACATTGTCGCCTCACAGCAAGAGGTTCTCTGGTTCGATTCTTGGCTGGGGGTGCCTTTTGTGCAGAGTTTGCATGTTCTCCCTGCGTTCGTGTGGGTTTCCTGCGGGTACTCCAGTTTCCTCCCACATTCTAAAGACATGCGTCTGGAGCATCTCTCCCCGGGCCTCCGCTGAAAACAGGCTCTGTGGAACCTAGTTGGACTTTCCTGGTCAACAAGTATAAAATAAATAAATAAATAAATTATCTCTATTCCTCATTTAATTTCTTGGTGGTAGCAGTGAACCAAAGAGCAGGGTTGTTTTAAACTCTTTTACGCCTAAGAGGGGCATGTTGTTTAGGAGTTCCACATTGTGTGCTTGCTAAGGTGCCATGGTTAGCCTTCAGTAGCTTAACAGGTAGCATATTTGCCTTTGCTGCAGAAGGTTGTGCATTGTATTGCAATACCAGGTATTTGGGTTCATTTTAGGGGTGGGAAGTTGGCATAATGATTAAGGTGTTTACCATACAGACACAAAGTGCAGGGACTGATTCTCACATGGGGTAATTAGTTAGGCTTAAAATGTCTCACAAGGACAGTTAGTGTAGTACTAATCTATGAACCTATAAATATCTTATTAAATAGACAACAGCATCATCTACTAGCTAGAATTTTAGGAGACTCCATTTATGGGATTGTAGTGAGGTACTAGGCAGTTCTGGATCAAAGTTGTTCCGAACTGTTTATTTATGATTTATATGTGTGTTCCCTAGGAAAGGTATGGCATTCTTATGTGGAATATAGGGACAGGTGGTCACTAAGTGTGATTGCTAATGTGCCATAAGAGCTTATTTTGTAAGGGTGACCTGTTAATAACCAGTCCAAGCTGGCAGTGTTACTAATTTTCAGGTTGATTCTGGTCAGATCATTGATAGGTTGGGAGAAATAGTATAGATTTATACTACAAGTCATTGTCTCAACAGTGAGACTTTATCAGTCAATGTTAACATCACCTAGTATAATTATCTTTGTGTATACATTGTGGGATAGCTAAAATAGGATGTTCTGCAATATGCTGATACTGTCTCTAGGTGGGATATAAAAGGCTGCCATACATACTGTTTCATGTGAGTTTAGTTTTAGGTTGCTGAGAAGTAATTTGGCATTACAAAAGGAGGGTATGGGGGATGGGAACAGTGACAGGTTTATGGTACTATGGTACATTATTATAGGTTCATAGGTTCATACTAGGCTATCTGCCCCAGGGCATTTATAAGCCTAGCCAGAATGTGTTTGGCTTTCGCCACCCATTTTAAATTTATTTTGCTATGCCCTTTTTCGAGGTTAGTATACTGTGCCTCTGTCTAACAGTGACACAGAAGTGATACCCGGGGTAAACCTACGATCTCCCATCCACTCATCAAGATTCCTCTTGAAGAGAGTCAATGAGGGACTCTGCCTAACCTGGACTGGGATTTTATTCCAGAGTGAAGGGAGCCTCTGGGTTATGAATCTGTCCCTCCAGCATGTCCTATTTATTTCAGTGCTGAGGTTCAAGTCTCTCGAGCGTAGCTCGATGGGATTTGGATTTTCTGAGGTGCAGCATGTCCATTAATTCCGGGTTGGACATGGCTTTATACGCCAGGCACAGATCGCCTCTGAACAAGCGGTATGCCACTGAGTAGAGCTGGAGTTTCTTTAACCGGGCAGCATATGGCATCTGTTTGAGCCCTTTGATCCTCTTGGTGAGGTACTTTTGGGGTCTTTCCAGTTGCTGCAGGTGTCTGGTAAGGTACATCCCAAAAGGGCATTGTACTCAATTATGGGCCTGATGAGGTATGAATAAAGAGGCACGATGACTGCCCCTGATCTAGATGTGAATCCCTTCATGATTAGGTGGGCTATATAAAATGTTTTTCTAACCACTTTGGCCATGTGGTTGTCAAATGAGAGATTGCTATCAACTTGGGTCCCCAGGTCCCTAATTACTTCTTCTGTACTTAATGGATTACCACCTATGTGGTAATTTGTAGGCACTTTGTTTTTGCCAAAGGGGATGACTATACACTTTTGGCATTTAGCTTGAGGCCATGGCTCTGGCACCAGTTGTCTGTTTCTATGAGGCCCTTTTGGAGGATGCTTGTGTCGGCTGGAGAGTCGATTATGGCGCCCAGTTTGCAGTCATCTGCGAACTTGGTCAGCCACAGTCCTTCCGTGTTGGCCTGTACCTCCGAGAAATATATACCGAACAAGAGAGGTCCCAGGACTGAGCCTTGTGGGACACCACTTGTAACTGGTTTGGAGTCTGACATGGCTCCAGCAATTCTAACCATGTGGGTTCTGTCCTTGAGCCAATTTGCAATCCATCTAGTGACATAGGGGTTTATAGTTAAGCTGGTGAGCTTATCTATAATGCCCGAGTGGGGTATTGTATCGAAGGCTTTTGCGAGGTCCAGGTAGGCTGTGTGGACCATCACCTCGTCAATGGCCTTGGTGACTGTTTCAAAGAAATCAACCAGGTTTAAGAGGCAGGATCTGCCCTTAACAAAGCCGAACTGGGTAGGATCCAGGGTTTGTAGGTCCCCAATATCTTTATTTATGAGGTCCATGATGATCCTTTCCATAGCTTTGCAGACCAAGCTAGTCAGGCTTATGGGGCGATAGTTTCCAGGATCCATTGAGGCACCACCTTTATGGAGAGGGACCACTGTTGCTGTACACCACTCTTTGGGCACATATCCTGTAGTAAGGCTGAGACTGAACAGTAGTTTTATGTTTGGGTTTAGCTCTTCTTGGAGTTCATGTAGGACGCAGCCCGGGACATCGTCTGGTCCCATTGATGCTGTGTTTTTTGCTTTGGAGAGGCGGCTCTTACCTGAGCATCTGAGATGTCAGGGGCAGCACTCTGCTGGGATAGATATTTGCCCTTTTGGTGGGGGGGGGAGAAGTTTGCGCTGAACTTGTCAGCTAGGATGTTGGCAATGTCTGTGGGTTTGGTGTATTTTTTGTCATTTTGGACTAATTCTGAGCATATCTGGGAATTACCACCCAGGTTCCTAACATAACTAAAGAAAGCCTTGTGATTATCCTTAGTGTCCTGTGCAATTTTTCTCTCAAAGCTGGCCTTAGACAATTTTATGTGTGCCCGTAGTTTTTTGCTAATACTGATCAGTGATGCCTTCCCTTTTTGGGATTTTGCTCTATCATTTAGTAGCTTCCTCCTTCTATTGTATAGTTTGTTTATGGCTGGGGTCCACCAGACAGGACGCCTGCCTTTGGAGGATTGGGTCTTGGTTTTATTTGGGATCGCATGATCCATGCATTCCTGAAGGTGTTCATAGAATGCATTTATAAAGGATTCTGCGATCTGGGCCGTATTTTCCACAGGCCCGGGGGCTTTGAAGGATTCCACCTCAGTTATGAGGAGTGTGAAATTTGCTTTAGAGAAGTTTTTCACTGTGGTTTTCTGGGCAGGGGGTGGGGTCGGGATGTGAATATCCAGTGAGATTAGTTTATGGTCTGATCTTACCAGTGAGAGATACACTTCTGGTCTGGAGCAGAGAGTCCCCATGTTGGTGATGATCAGGTCCAGTATGTTTTCCCCTCTTGTGAGAGTGGTAACAAGTTGTTCCATAGCATTTGAGTTTATAAGTTCTAGGAACCTTTGGGCTAGGGTGTTGGAGCTAGAGTAATGCTCCCAGTCTATGTTTGGGTAGTTGAAGTCACCCAATATAATGGTGTTTGGAGAGACCTTCATATTTTCCAGTGTTCTCAGGAAAGCCGAGTGGGGTTCCTGGGTTTGGGAGGGTGGTCTGTAGCAGGCTATAAACTGGAAGCCAGTTTTACCCACTGTTAGTTGCACATGGATAGTCTCTGATGCTTCGTGCTTTGCCACCAACCTGGAGGTGTGGGTATCTTTGATGAATATCGATACTCCCTCCTTTTATGGTTCGGTCCAAGTTTTGGGGCGAAAAGCATGGCATGAGGTATAACCTGGTAGTGCTGGGGTGCTCTCGGAGCCCTGAACCAGGTTTCTGTTACTGCACAGATATCGATGTTCTCCATGCTAAGGAGAGTTTCGAGTGCGTGCATCTTGAGGTTTAGACTTCTGGCGTTGAGTAGCATTACTCTTAGTTTCTTATCCCTTGTGATACCTATGGAGGTGGGTTTGTCTTTGAGCCTTGCCTAAAAAGGCACTATGGGGGTAGCAAGAGCCTTTGCCAATATCCGAAAGCCCAGGGGTGACAGGTGCAAGCCGTCCCTAGAGAAGCATCGTGGCTTGTCGAGCATATCATCCCAAGCTGACAGGCATTGGATCCCCTTTGAATGACACCAGTACTTAAGACAATTGTTGAAATTGATCATCTTGTCTTCATATTGTGGCATCATTCTTGGTGAAGGTAAGATGCTACTCAAGGTCAGGGTCATACCAGCCTGGGCTACATGCTCAGAGAGCTCCTTTATGTCTCTTTTCATGTAGTCCAGGGAGGTACGTCTCAGGTCATTCACACCAGCATGGACAATGACTGAGTAATATTTGTACTTGCCTTGGAGTGACCTGAGTGCTTGTGTTATGTGGCGGATCCTAGCGCCCGACAGGCTGCTCACCGTGACCCTCTCCTTGTTCAGCCTGGTGAGCAGGACGTCAGTGTGCCGGACGATAGAGTCACCTATTACAAGTGTATCAGGTGTGTTGTTTAGTCTTAAGGGCTGTGACTGTTCGGCACACTGGCTTTGTGAGATATGTGTTGCACGTGTTTTGTTTTGGGTAGCGGCTGCTTGGGTGTCTGCTTTGGAGGTCTCTGCTGCTTCGGCAGATCTTTATTTAGAGCCTCCGAGTATGTTTTGTGTGATTATGTGTTTGGTTTGCTGTCGTGGTAGGTCTATGTGAGACTGGAATTGTAGTGAGTGTGGTTTCCTTCTCCTCCTGACTGGTTATGCCAGTACTGAGTTGAGAGAGCTTAGCCTCCAGTTTGGCTATATGGTTGCATCTCTCACATGTGTTGGAATTTGTTGGGAGGAGGAGAGGGTTGTCTGTGTACATGAGGCAGTTGTAACATTGCCTCAAGATTCCCAGATTCACCAGCTGGACCGGAGAGGAGATTGACAACTGAGCTTTGGACATGCTAGAATAATATTGGGAATTCCTTAATAATTGAAAACCAGGGTATTGCTACCCCTCCTGCTTTTTTGTTTAATCTATCAGCTCTAATGATATTAAATCCAGGAAAGAATATTTCTGTGATACTGATATTAGATTTTAGCCAACCTTCTCTTATTGCTAATATGTCAGGGGAGTGATATTTTATCCATGCTTTTAGTTCTGAAATTTTGTTTGCAGTGGTATACAGAGGTATATATGGAAAAGGTTGAAGGCTTTTTTGTTGCTATTTCATATTTTGAAAGGAAAGGAGTTTAGGTCTTCAAGCAGAGCTGATTTATTATTTGTGGAGTAACCTGGCATTTGAAAGGGTCCAGGGTTGGGGTAAATGTCATCTGCTAGCAGTAGATTCAGTAATATACTTATGTAAGTGTGTTTTTTCAGTTTATGTGGAACAGATGGTGAAAATACCTTTGAACTTTTTTGGAAGTATGGAGTATTTTCGGTTTAATAAGGTTTGTGTAGTGATATTGAAAAGGATGGATGAAGAGGTTACATCGTAATTATGTATCATTTGCTAATACATAAAGTAGTCAGGAATTTGTGTTTCGTAAGATGTGTAGTAGGTTAATAATATGAGTATAAGGAAGGTTTGAGTAAGACATTGTATCGTGGGGAGTGGTGAATTTAGGGTTGGGATCTTTTAAAGGAGAGTATATTTAAATGATGAACAGTGAAGTACAGGTATTGTCAGTTATATTAATATGAAGATTTAAGAGGTTGTTATTGGTTAAGTAGATTTGGCAGGAGGAAGTTGTTCCAGATTGGTAGTATTGCTTTGTGGGTGGGTCAAAGTCAAGTGGGTGATGTAAGAGATCATTATTCATTAGTTGGGTTTTAGTAGGAGAAAGTTGTTGTAGTATGTTTGTGAGGGTAGGTATAGGGTAAGAAATAAATGTAGTGGAGGTGGGTGACATATGGGGGTCGGGCAGGAGTGCAGAGTTAGCCCAAACACAGTGATGATGAATGGAGGGGGTGCACCTAGCAGTATTGTAGTTTGGCTAAAAACAATCTGATAAGATTTCTTGACTGCAGGAAATATTTTTTTCAGTTTAACTTTTATTAGTGGTGTTTGTACAAGCCTAAAAATTAGCTTCATTATTGTTAAAAAATGTTTCTTTTAAGTAAGGAAATATATATGTTACAGCTACAGGACTAGGGAACCTAAACAGATAGTTGGGGGGGGGGCAGATGCACTATTAATGGGAGGGTAGCTAGCAAGCAGATTATATTGGGAAGAGGCATAACAATACGTCAAAAGCCAATCAAAATATTTGAGAGGATTTAACATTATTTGTAGCAGTTGCTTTAAAAATGATAACATATGGGACTGTTAATGCAGGCTGAAAAATCTTTCTTACCTTTTGTGCAGGTACCTTTTGCTGTTTGAGACTTGCTTACGACTGCCCTCATACTTGGAGACAATTCACATTAGAAGTTATGAGGTATAGCTGCTTGATAGCTGGGGGCTGGCAGAGAACTTTATAGGGCTGTTAATGCAGACTGAAAAAAAAAATCTTGCTTAACTTTAGCGCAGGTGCCCTTTGTTCTTTTAAACTTGCTTACAGACTGCCCTCACAGTTGGAGATGATGCACATTAGATGGGAGAGGTGTGGTTGCTCTATAGCTGGAGCTGACACCAAACGTTATATGGCTGTTTATGCAGGCTGAAAAAATCTTACTTATCTTTACTACAGGTACCTTTTTTCTTTGAGACTTGCTTATAGACGGCCTTCACAGATGGAGACAATGTATATTGGGAAGGAGAGGTGTGGTTGCTTGATAGCTGGGGTCTGACACAGACTTTTAGTTTTGGTAAGCACACTGGTCCAGGGATATCTGGAGAATCCCTAGCAGTGCTAAGTTTAAAAATCCTATCTTATTATTAGAGTATTAGTGATAGTTCAGAAATGTTATGAAAATTTGTATAAAGCATAGAAATGTGGAATGCAAGTAAGAGCACAAATGGAAATATTTATAGACTGCAAAGGTTAGAGGTAGATGAGACTCAACAACTAACAGTTAAGATAGGAGGAGATTAGATAAAAAAACTGTGATGCATAATCATTCTGCAGGAAACTCTCTTTGAATAGCTGGTATGCATTCCTATGGAAGTTTGGAAGTTGGGATGGAATAAAGTGATAAAAATGTGGAAGGTTTTGTTTAATAGTGTTTTAAAAGAAGGGGAAACACAAACATCTTTGAAAGCTGGAATGGTTGTATTTCCTAAAGACAGTAAAGACCCATCAGACCTAGCTTCATATAGACCCACTTCAAGTTTAAACAATGATTATAAAGTAGATATACCAAATAATTAGTCAACAGCGGAGCGACCAAGGTACACAGTCTCTGAATCCTTTAGTATAAAACTGTATATTTATTGTCACAAATAAAACGGTGAGCTTAATTTGCTTCATCAGACCTTAAAACAAACAAAAAGAAACACCTCTTTTATAAAAATTTGAAAATCCTTTCACCAATCAGTTCAACACAATAATAAGAAACTAAGTAGTTCTTTAAAGGTACAATACATAAAATGTTAACTTCATAACATAGCAGTCTGGCAGAACAATAAAAAATCTACATAATATTTATCAATAAAAGTCTAACCATAAATTTTATTGATAAATATTATGTAGATTTTTTTATTGTTCTACCAGACTGCTATGTTATGAAGTTAACTTTTTATGTATTGTACCTTTAAAGAACTAATTAGTTTCTTAATTATTGTGTTGAGCTGATTGGTGAAAGGATTTTTAAATTTTTATAAAAGAGGTGTTTCTTTTTGTTTGTTTTAAGGTCTGATGAAGCTTAAATGCGAAAGTGCTCACCTTTTATTTGTGACAATAAATATACAGTTTTATACTAAATGATTCAGAGACTCTGTGTACCTTGGTCGCTCCGCTGTTGACTAATTATTTGGTATATCTATTTTTATTTTGTTTGTACAACGGAGCATTTATCCTGTGGATTATTTTGTACTTTTTGTACTTTTCAATGATTATAAAGTGTTTATGTCTATAACAGCTGTAAGATTGAAAAGATGTTTTCAAAATTGATAGATTTTGATTACTATGGTTTTGTAGAGGGGAGGAAAACATTTGACAATATTAATAGAACAATGGTCATCCAGATGGAAGCAGATTATAAGAAAATATCACTGTTGCTGCGTATTGATGCAGAGAAAGATTTTTGACAAAGTAGTCTGGGATTTTACGAGTAAGGCAATGGAAGCAATTACATTCCCTGATACAATAATAAGGTTAATTAGGAGGATGTATAAAGGATCAGAAACAAGAATAAAAGTGGGAGGGTTCCTCTCTGATAAGTTGTGTTTGAACAAAGAAACCAAGTAGGGGTATTTTCTTTCTTTTTTGTTATTTGCTTTATATTTAGTGTCATTAGTAAAGAAAATAAGAAACTCAGAAATAAAGGATATAATTGGGATGGTAATTAAGAAAAGTTGCCTTTATTTGTAGATGATATTATTTTGTACCAGATAAATCCAGAAAAGGACATCTAAGTGTTGTGGAACATTTTGAGACAGTTTGAAATCTTTTGGGGATATAACATTGATGAAAATAAAACAAATGCTGTAGCCATAAATTATGTACACACAAACAAATTAGTTCAGCAGTACCCATATTTATGGGGACACAATAAGATGAAGTATTTATGAATATGGATTAAAAAGTCCTCCATTATGATAGCTAAGGATATGTGGGGAAAAGAGACTACACTAAAGATAACACAAAAACTAAGAAACAGGAAGCTCTTGTTTATGTATATGGATAGTAAGATACAAAAAATATTTTTGGTCCCTTTAGTTTTATATATAGATTAGGCACATTTTCATCAACCAAAGGAGAAGTTGTGGAAAATAATAAAGTGCTGAAGGAATTTATCTGAGCAGGTAAGAGGGCAAGAGGTAAGTGAGCTACGTTGATCCTTAAAACAGAATAAGGTGGTTTAGGATTATCTGATTTGAAGGGATATTTTTGAGCTACACAGTTTAGACTCGTATACATAACACAAGCAGAAGGTTGTAATTCAAAGTGAAAAGGGATGATGGTGAAGCGGGGAATTTCAAGAAATAAGGAGAGTGTGAGACTTGGGATGTAGATCCTTAAGGAGAATAATAAAAAGCATACAGAATATTATATTCATTAAGTAGCACAAATTATTATTAGAACTAAGCCAACATGAGAGTGAAAAAGGGAGATTTTGCCAATAGGGATGACTGCAAGTAAGGGTATAGAAAATATGCAAGAGAGGGTTGGAATCTGCTGGGAAAAACAGTCAAAGGAACCAATTTATTGGGCACAAATAACTAGAAAGAGAAAGGTAATATAATGGGATGAGGACAATAAGTCATTTGGACTGCAGATGAGAGACTACCTTCCCTACCAAGGATTGATATGAAAGCATAGGCAAAGGGAAATAGGGCAATCATAAGTGAAAGACCTGCTCTGGTACAGTTTTTAGTTGACTCTAGAGCAGAAGCTGCTGTTAAAAAATAGATAATTAGTAGGGCATATAAATATTGCAAGATAAGCATAAGAATCAATCAGAGTGGTTTAGAAAAGATTGGGAAAAAATATTATAAAAGCAATTTACAAATGAATAAGGGGAGGACATATGTATGGCTACCAAGTATGCAACAAAGTTCAGAAGGTTTAGGATTTTTGCTTGAAAATGTTTGCATAGGTGCATAGGTATGTTTATACCCCAAGCAGACTTCAATTAATTTTTCCTCAATTAGATAGCAAATGTCTTAGGTGAAGAAAAAGGTAACTGAGAACATATATTTTGGGAGTGTATTGAGTTGCTAGATTTAAAAAATCTCCATCAGAAATATTTGGTGAACAAATGGTTGTAACTAAGAGCTGGGCCACAGGATGTGAATTGTTTAGACATAGTAAGGCCTTAAGTTTGATTCTGTTCGCTGACAAAAAGCAATTAATAGAAAATCTAAATCAAAGTATAAACCAATTGTATTTGAAGTACTGAACATAATAAAACAAGATAAAAGAACAGAAACAGGGATCTTTAGGAAAGGAAAGGAGCAAATTACATAAAAAATGGAAAATGTGGGAACAATACATGCAGAATCATTTTCAGAATGAGAAGTAAGGTTTAAGGGAAGGTAGGAATTTAGCAATTTGTATAATGTTGGACTGCTGATAGTTATAAAGGAAGAAAATATAGGTGATGTACAGTCTATGGAAATGAAAAAAAATGTTAAAATTATTTGTTTTCGTTTCTGTTTATGTATATTTTCCTATGTCTTAAGTGATAACTTAATAAAGGCATTATAAAAAAAAAAAAAGAACTCATATTTTTGGCTGCTCTGGCTGCATAGAGGGATAATGTTGTAACTGCAGCCCAGCTGACTTTAGCTCAGTTAGCTGCTTGGACAGCTGATGGAATGGCATGGATGGGTGTGCCCATTGCTGTGGGAGAGCATTCATTGGTAATACTCCCTAAGGGAAGGCATGGTTCAAAGAGTGGAGTTGCCCTCAGATGCAACCAAACAGCATGAGGCTGAGAAAGGGAAAAATGAGTAGGGCATTAAAAAAAAAACAGAAGGAAGCACAGATGGTTGAGCCCCCAGGACACCCTTAAGATCCATAACCAGCCCAAGCAACAGTTGAGCAAGTCTGGGGGGTAGAATAATGCTGGTAGACCTGGTATGGATGTTGAACATTGGGCCAGACTGGTTTAAATGAGGTGCAAAGGGACCAAATAAATTAACAAAAAAAGAGCTCTTGTATCTACATAAATGTTCTCCTCTAACCAATTTTAAGGTTTAGACTAACCATAACAGAACATGTTCAGACATTCATATTGGTAATTTTTTTCATTTTTAAACACTCATCTAATGAACTGGGTGAAAAAATAGCCTTGCAAGTTTTTTTTTTAACTTTAAGCCAGCATCGAATGAGATCTGTGATACCAAAAGTCAGTAAGATTAAATAACTTCATGAAACATTTTGTTCATCCAGATAAACATGCTGAGAAATATGAAAAAAGAACATGAGCCAGATGAACGATCCACCAGAATGCTAAAATGATTAGAAATCCACTTCACAACACGTAAATAGGATCAACCATGAAAATTTTATTTTAAGCAACAGAGCGATCCTGCTTTTCGTCAGCGACACTACGCCAACTTCATCAGAAGTTAGAATTTAAAATAACGCGCCACTTCCTAGAGTGATTTAAATACAAAAACATGACATCAACACTGAATCTTTGCATAACATGAACATTTAAAATCACCTTATATATTAACTTTTGACATTGCCCCTATTATACTTTCACTGAAATATCTTAAAAATTATAAAAATAATAATATTTTAATTAAAACAAAAAGTTAACTGACCAGCATTTGTCTAAAAAAGCATTTTAAACAAACATTTTAAACATTATAAACAGCTGACACAGTGCAAATATATGCTCATCCAACCATAATGATACCAAAATCTCTGAAGAAATACTCAAAAAAATTCTGAAAAAAAAAAAAAAATATATATATATATATATATATATATATATATATATATATATATATATCCTCCTTGCATGTAGACCATCAACAAGCACTATCTAAAGGCTAAACTTAAGAAATAAAAAATCAGTCCAAGCTGACCCACTCACTTAAGTACATAACTGATCGATACCATCAAAATTAACTAAAAAATACTAATAATAAATAATACATAATAATTGTAAATTATTATGGAGGATTACGACTCACACTGCCTGGTAACATCTACCTTTTTAAACTCCTCAATTTCAGCACCCTAGCAATGGACAACATACTGTTTAAACCTGGAAAATGGTAGGCATCCAATTGTAACTGCCTTACCAATTCCTTGAGTTCAAGCATCAAAGATTCAAAGATTGTTTGAAACCAACTGGTTGATAACTGTAAAGTTAAATTCATGCTCTGGGCATTCGTTAATGTGTTTGGCCAGGGCATTGTCCAATTTTCCCCTCCTGATGGCATACAAGTGCTCATAAAGGCGCCCTGCAATCTCCGGTCCATTTTCCCTATATAAAAAAACAGACATGGAGTGCACTTGGCTAAGTACACCACATGAGAACATTGGCAGTTGAATCTCCCCCTGATGTAAAACTTAAAGTCTCTAATCATAAAGAAGGTACCCGCTTGTATATACCGGCAGTATTTGCACATACTGTATTTGAACATCCCTGATCTAGCATTGAATGGAATTTGTAAGATAGTTCAGTGAAAGTATAATAGGGGCAATTTCAAAAGTTGATTTATAAGGTGATTTTAAATGTTCATGTTATGTAAAGTTTCAGTGTTGACGTCATGTTTTTGTATTTAAATCACTCTAGGAAGTGGCGCGTTATTTTAAATTCTAACTTCTGATGAAGTTGACGTAGTGTCGCTGACGAAAAGCAGGATCGTTCTGTTGCTTAAAATAAAATTTTCAGTGGTTGATCATATTTACGTGTTGTGAAGTGGATTTCTAATCATTTTAGCATTCTGGTGGATCGTTCATCTGGCTCACGTTCTTTTTTCTGGTTTGTTGTCATTTTGGAGTTGTAGAGCGGTTTGTTTTTGTAGCAGCCATGTCGACCGCTACGCCAGAATCAAAGCCACCTATGGAAGCAGGAGACTTAACTTTGTTGATCGATTTGCTTACTCAAAAGGTGGAATCACGAGCACAATGAGTGGATGGAATTATCAGTTCATCACAACCCATGATAGGTGCCGGCCGGCTTACTTCAACACAAACTTTCGAATCTGAGGTGGCCGGTTTTCAACAACCCCTGCTTGTTTTGGCAGAAGTAGAAGGGGTTAATCGCAGTGTGAATACTGTTCCCATGCACCTCAGGACTGGTGGGGCAGGGACAGGAGTCTCATCCAATTTGACCGAAATAGGTCAAAGTAATCGGGGGGGGATTGCTTCATTTACCATGCCCGGTTTACAGGAGCAAGACCGAAGTTGTATATACGTCGGTTTGAACCAGTGGTTAAACTGCCCGTTCCCTTTCTACAATGCAGAGGGGAACCTTGAATACGATTCCAGTAGACCCGAAGGCATCAATCTCCCCCAGAGATTTCATTTATTTGATTTGAAACTTATCAAGTTAAGAAAATTGCAGTCGGAGGTCGCATATTTCAGAGAATGCCAACGCTCCAACATTGTACTTAAGGGCCTTCGCTCATGGCAGTACCCGACTGGGTTAGAAGAAGGCTCATCTTTCCATAAGGACTTGATCTGACTTTTTGATAAACATGGGGCTTAACTTCTGAGTTTAATCAGCAAGCACTATCAGGAAGCAGTTAATTCATTAACAGAGGAATTATCTAAGTTGGATGATGGGATCAGGAATGATTCCAATTTCTCGAGGTACAGGTATGATTATGACAGATTTTTTACAAGCATTGACCAACAGATAAATAAGTTCACAGCCAACAAAGTTAAGAAGCTGCAGAGGGACATTAAAGCATACAAGGAAGGGGTGGCTTATCCAAAACCCCCCAAATCCCAAGGCAATTACTTAAGGACACCAGCTATGGCTGGGGGAGATTGGATGGATACCAACCAGCCTAGATCCAATTTGTCCCATCAAGATCAAGATGGTGTAACCCATGGGAACCCAGCTGCACAGAATCAGTCAAGTGAGAGTGATCAGGCAGGTCCACAGGGTATATCTACTAATCTCTCTATAGGTACAGGGAGTTCAAATTTTCGGAACCCAGCCTCTCCAACCCAACAATCACTGGGCAGGAAGAACAGGTACAGAACCAGGAACAGGAGGAACTGAATGGGTTCGAGAACAGTCTAGTTTTTAATACAGGAAAGGATTTTAAAATTTTCAGTTATTCAAGTTTTTCTTTCCCCCACCCTTTAGTGTACCTCTTGGCTAAGGGGCTATCCTTTGTGCCTTCACGGAGGGCATATTTGGCCAACACCATCATTGACTTAAAACTCTTTGTGAGAAAACTCAATTTACAGTTATTAATCAGGGAACGGAGGATCTTGAATAATCCGTTCCACATCTCTAGTACTTTCAACCCACCTTTGCATCCATCCGTAAGCCTTTTTGAGCAGCTATGTGACTTAGACATTCATTTTTTACTCCATTCCAACCAACCAGTGCCTTTCAACATCAGCAAGGAGGGAAAAGACCTTTTGGACTTATTACGTAATTCCTCAGTTCGGGTTATGCAACCAGGCAAAGGTGGTGGCCTGGTGGTCATGGAGGGAGATGATTACTTCAATCGAATGGTATCCATTTTGGAATGCAAGGCTTATAAAGAAGTCTCAAGAAACGAGTTGAATGTCAACATAGCTCGAGTGAAGTCTTATTTCGATGACTTGCTTATTAATGGGGTTATTGATGTGGATGTTTTCAATTACATTTCTATCTTGAACCCCAGAATACCAGTTCTCTTTGGGAATCCAAAGATTCATAAATGTAACCAAAATCCCCCTATGTGCCAACTGGTTAGCGCAAGGGGAAGTATCACGTATGCAGCGGCAAAAGTTGTTGATACAATATTAAAGAAGTATGTATCCAGTGAGGCCCACATATGTAAGGATTCCTGGTCATTTTTAGCTAGGGTGGGTCAAATTCCATTCAGTATTGAAAGTCGTTTTCTAACCATCGATGTGGTAGATTTATACTCTTCTATTCCACATGATGTGGCGGTGGAATGGATTCAAGCAATAATGATGTCCAAGCAAGCTCCAGCTAATGGAAATTTGATGATTAGAGAATTATTGGATATCATTTTGACATGTAATTTCTTCTCCTTTAACAACCAATGGTATCACCAATTGGTTGGGGTGCCTATGGGGTCCCCTTGCGGGGCCAGTGTCGCCAATTTGGTGATGGCTTTTTGGGAGAAAGAGTTTGTGTTCTCTAATTCTACAATCCAAGAAAAAGCTCTCTTATATACTCTATTTCTGGACGACATTTTTATCATCTTGAAGGGCAATGATGAATTGGCAGAATCTTTAGTTACAAGCTATAACAGCTCTACTGAATTCCTTAAATATTCCTGGAATTCCTCTGAAGAGAGGATAGCTTACCTGGATGTGGATTTGCATAAGAATATACACCAGGGTTGCTACCTAGCTAAAATCCATTGAAAAACCACATTCTCCAATTCTTATCTGCATTTTAACAGTAACCATCCACTTCACCAGAAGAGATCAATAGTGAAGGGTCAGTTGGTGAGAGCGGCCAGGATGGCATCATGAGACGGTGATTTTTTGGATGAATGTCTTTTCATTCAGGATCTTTTCCTGAATAGGGGTTACCCACGTGGCTTGGTGGCGGAATTATGCAACGAGGTTCGTTTGAAGAGAGAAAATGGGGTTTATCTCCCTATATTAAGTAATAACAATACAGAATTATGCCTGGCTTATCCAAAAGCCCAGGTTGACAGCCTTTTTTCCTGTAGTTTCATCACTTCTTACAATGTCGATGTGGGTGAAATTGTGTCCATCATTAAGAAGAATTGGAGCTTTCTTGTGTCAGATAACCAGATCTCTTCCCAGTTTGGCCAATTACCTAAAGTTGTATTCAGGAGAGGCTTGAATCTTAAGAAGATTTTAGAAACGAGCACCCAGCCGTTCAATGCTAGATCAGGGATGTTCAAATGCAGTATGTGCAAATACTGCCGGTATATACAAGCGGGTACCTTCTTTATGATTAGAGACTTTAAGTTTTACATCAGGGGGAGATTCAACTGCCAAAGTTCCCATGTGGTGTACTTAGCCAAGTGCATTTTATGTCCATTTTTTTATATAGGGAAAACGGACCAGAGATTGCAGGAGCACCTTTATGAACCCTTGTATGCCATCAGGAGGGGAAAATTGGACAATGCCCTGGCCAAACACATTAACGAATGCCCAGAGCGTGAATTTAACTTTACAGTTATCGACCAGTTGGTTTCAAACAATAGGGGGGGCCCTGAATCTTTGTTGCTTGAACTCAAGGAATTGGTATGGCAGTTACAATTGGATGCCTACCATTTTCCAGGTTTAAACAGTATGTTGTCCATTGCTAGCATGCTGAAATTGAGGAGTTTAAAAAGGTAGACGTTACCAGGCAGTGTGAATCATAATCCTCCATAATAATTTACAATTATTATATATTATTTATTATTAGTATTTTTTAGTTAATTTTGATGGTATCGATCAGTTATGTACTTAAGTGAGTGGGTCAGATTGGATTGATTTTTTATTTCTTAAGGTTAGCCTTTAGATAGTGCTTGTTGATGGTCTACAAGCAAGGAGGATATATATATATATATATATATATATATATATATATATATATATATATATATATATATATATATATATATATATATACATATATATTTTTCAGAATATTTTTTTGAGTATTTCTTCACAGATTTTGGTATCATTATGGCTGGATGAGCATATATTTGCACTGTGTCAGCTGTTTATAATGTTTAAAATGCTTGTTTAAAATGCTTTTTTAGACAAATGCTGGTCAGTTCACTTTTTGTTTTAATTAAAATATTATTTTTATAATTTTTAAGATATTTCAGTGAAAGTATAATAGGGGCAAAGTCAAAAGTTAATTTATAAGGTGATTTTAAATGTTCATGTTATACAAAGTTTCAGTGTTGACGTCATGTTTTTGTATTTAAATCACTCTAGGAAGTGGCGAGTTATTTTAAATTCTAACTTCTGATGAAGTTGGCGAAGTGTCGCTGATGAAAAGCAGGATCGTTCTGTTGCTTTAAATAAAATTTTCAGCGGTTGATCGTATTTACGTGTTGTGAAGTGGATTTCTAATCATTTTAGCATTCTGGTGGATCGTTCATCTGGCTCACGTTCTTTTTTCTGGTTTGTTGTCGTTTTGGAGTTGTATGCTGAGAAATATATCATAGCCCACAAAGGAAGCATATATAGACATGACAACAAAAGTAGAGCCTAAATATTGAACAGTAATGCTGCCAAACAAATATGTGTGCTGTACCATACTTTGTAAGCATGTTTATGAAAAATGATTGCCAGTTTGGCAAACATATTGCCCTTATAACTGACTTCAACATACTCAAAGGCTTTCCAAGATAATAAGAGACCATTGTTCTCTGATGCTAAATGCACTTCTTGTAAGCACATAATAGAGGAGCTAATATGCTGCCAATATTTTGAGTAAAGAATTTATATTCAGAACAAAACTTTTTACAAAAGAAACTGCCACACCCCAAATTTCTCTCCTTCCACAATAAATAAATAAATAAAACATCATTATTAAGAATCATCATCCCTCCAAAAACCATAGTGCTCAAATTCCAGCAAAATTCTTAAAATGAAGCACTTCACAGATTCCGTAATTTATATGGTAGAAAGGAACCTTGTGGATCATGTTCATAATGATAATAATAATAATAATAATAATAATAATAATAATGTTCTGTGTCATGGAAAGAGCTAAAAGACAGATTCAGGTCCATACAGAGAACTTGCTAAGTTGCAAGAAGCTTGGATTTTGGAGTTAAAGCCTTTTGTCAAAACAAATAGCTCTACACATCAGGAAATTACTCTAGATCTTATAATAACCTTCAGATTTTACCACTAAATAAATCACAGCTAAAATACATTCACAGTTAAGATACACATAATACATATCTAACCATCTTATTTCTCAAGCAAGAAATGGTCTTTAAAAAAAGTACCCTTAGACCCTTCACAGAATACGCCTTCCTTGTCATAACAGTCTTCTCATTACAAAACACACAAAGCATATAATTACAATCAACAAAACATGCAGATGCATTAATTTCTCACCCAAATTTGAATAACACTGTTCAAAGCCAATTAACTTCCTGCTATACCTGATCCATATTACTGCTCCCAACCTTTACTTACAAGCTAATGTATAACAATTATTGCCCCTTTTCAAAAATAAACTAACATTAAGAACATTTCTAAACCTACTAAGATCTCAAAATGATGACATACAAGTCTTCCAAAGAGCTCCATTCATCTACGCCATTAGAGAAGATAATTTCTGCAAATTAATTCCTGCAAACTGGAACTGTCTGACAGCAAATTTTCACCAAATGAGAAATATAAACAATTCAGGCAAAAACTATTAAAATTCCTGAAATAGACCAACATGTGCAACTGCTATTTGGACAGTCATTAACATTGTGGCAAAAATACATTTAGTCAAACCAAAAATTTATTTCAAACACTGAAGCTAGTATAACAATCACCAGTTCTGTAGAACTCCACACATATTTAAGAATTACATTTATTAACGCTAACATTAGACATACAATATGAACTGTGCTTTATAATCGTTATAATATGCAAATTCGATTGCTTATCTCATCTCCATACTTATAAACAGATTCATCAAGAAAAATACAGTCCTTGATATTTGTTAAAAATTCTGTTTTACCACTTTACAAAGGTGTCAATTCCACGACCCCACCAATTTCAGACCTATTGCCATACTGTCTCCTCTCTCTAAAATACTAGAAAAGTGTGTGCACAAACAGCTCCTTAATCATTTGTTACATGAAAATCTCTTTACTCCAACCCAGCATGGTTTTCATCCTCAACACAGTAAATTATAGAAAAAGAGACGTGACCTCCGCTAAGAACGCTCAGCAAACAACAGCAATTGTAGAAACAGAAGAGCATTACACCACAAATATTAAGGCCAAACTGAAACTTCAGACTGTAACTTCACAGTGTGAAATACACAAATGTGAAGAAACAAAAAAAAAAGCAGCATCACAAATGCAAAAAGAACAGGCTGAAACTTCAAAATAAAACTTCACAATGCATGGATAAGTATAAAACATAAAAAGAACCCTTCTGGTAAAAACAGACAGACAAGCACTTTCAGCTAATCAAGCCTTCTTCAGATCCGATGAGTCAACAGAGTTCCAGTGTTTAAAAAGTCAGCATCATCCAAAAGGACGGACTCCATGTAATGAAGGGTTTCAACCAATCAAATAGATAATTTTGTACACACCTCCATGTTGTTGCGCCGAACATTATTCCTTATGCTTAAAACTATTTATTAGTAACTAATAAAATTCTTGCATTCCTTTATTAGGAGATAAAAACAATAATAAAAACTAAATTGAGTTGGCAAGGGTCATGCTTTCAGAAGGAACAATAAAAAATTATTTTCTATTTCCTTGCCATCAGTTCAGTTCTCATTTGAAACCGAAATCAGCATATCAAGCGAAAGCATAAAATTCTATAAATGCTGCAAAAAGATTTCAAAAGGAACAATAAAAATAGACACATTATATACTATTTCCTTGCCATCAGTTCCATTTTCATTTGAAACCAGAATCAGCATATCAAGCAAAAGCATAAAATTCTATAAATGCTGCAGAAAGGTTTTGCAGACAGAAGCAGCAACACGGCTCATGAAGAAATAAACTGTGTTGCTCTGCGATTTTTAAGAAAAGGTTTTAAAGGAACGCAGCCATTGTGACCAGGAGGGCACTCAGCTCTCAACCGCATTACCCATTTGGCTTCTTCTCTTTCAGTCAGATTAACCAAGTCTCCTTCTCTTAAAGTAAACTGTAAAAGAGAGATGACCATGAAAACAAAACTGTGTCCATTATGGTCACGAACATGGGTAAATAGGGAATTGGTTTCCTTGCGGTTACGGATGTCAGAATGATGTTTACTAATTCTCTCTTTAAGCTTCATGTTTTTTTCTTAAAAATCACAGAGCAACACAATTGTTCCTTCTGAAAGCATGACCCTTGCCAACTCAATTTACTTTTTATTATTGTTTTTTATCTCCTAATAAAGGAATGAAGAATTCCAATAAAAAAAATCCAAACCCACCCTTTCTCAGGCTTTTCTTCTCCCCACTCTATTCTATGCTGCCCCTATCCTCACCAACCTTCAATCTAACCTTTTAAATAAACTTGAGCTCACATACAACAAAGTGGCTCTGCTTGCTGCTAATTCAACCTACTGATCTCATCACTGCCTATCTCTAAAAGCCTCCAATGCCCTGAGTTCCACCATCAACTCCTGGTACCTCAGATGTACCTAACTCATTATATTCATAACTACCCCTCCTCTTGCCCAGCTCTCTCCTAATCAAGCTCTCTGAAGCTCAAAACAGAACTTTCTTGAGGTGTACATGCCTAAGAAGAACACTGGCAAACTCCTATATAGCACACTCTTGGCACAAAATACCCCCTCACATACGTTCCATTACCAACACCCATTTCTTTAAAAAAGAGTTAAAATCCCACCTGTTAAACTCATGGTCTTGCTCATGCCATCACCCCCCTTAGTCTCCCTTCCACTCTATCTTCCAACTCCCCCCATCTCCTCTATACACTTAACTGTTACTACACTGCCACTTTCTGTATTGCCAGGGAGTCTTTCCCCTCACTGTTGAATAAGGTTGCATACTTCTTTGTATATGCTTTTGTATTACACTGAAAATTAAACATTGCTGAAATTTTCCTTTACATTTCTATTTTTTATGTATTCACATATTCTTTATGTACTAATCCACTAAATGAACCTTGGATCCCCACCCTTTTGTATTTAGATTTGTTTTACACTAATGTTTTTATGTATTTCACTGATGCTATATGTACTTATCTGAAAATAATCTATATCTGATTTTGTAGCTGTTCTGCTCCATTCATCCGTCTTTACTGTATTACACTTTTTTATACAAAATTGTATACTGTAATATTTGAGTAAATTCTGGAGCTTTTCTCCTCGGACCTCCACTGAAAAATGGCTTTTAGCCCAGTTGGGCTAAACCAGTCAAAAATTTAAAAATAAAATAAAAATAAAAATCTTTAATTTTCTAATGTATTATATGGCACTTCAATATCTTTGTAGCAGATTGTTTATGCTATGAAACACTATATAAAATTCAATATGATTTCTAATAATTATCTGTATTTGTACACTCATGATGTGTCTGGATTATGACAGAAAACTGTCCAAGGACTAGCATATATACCTTGCTATCATAACAATGATTGAATGAATGAATGAATGAATGAATGAATGAATGAATGAATGAATTCTGAATAGGAATAAATAAATGACTCCTGAAGACAACAGGTAGCCAGCCCTTAAACAAAAAAATCATGATTTGGTTAATTTTCTTCATAACTCGAGAAACACTTAATTCTGGTCCTTAAAAGAACCAAACCTAATAATGATAGCTTGAATCTAATGTGGAAGGGAATACTCCAGTCTCTGAACAATACTAATGTGGAAAGGAAGGCTCCAGTCTCTGAACAATACTAATGCGGAAGGGAAGGCTCCAGTCTCGGAAAAATACTAATGTGGAAGGGAAGGCTCCAGTCTCTGAACAATACTAATGTGGAAGGGAAGGTTCTAGTCTCTGAACAATACTAATGTGGAAGGGAAGGCTCCAGTCTCTGAACAATACTAATGTGGAAGGGAAGGTTCCAGTCTCTGAACAATACTAATGTGGAAAGGAAGGCTCCAGTTTCTGAGCACTACTAAAGTGGAAGGGAAGGCTCCAGTCTCTGAACAATACTAACGTGGAAGGGAAGGCTCCAGTCTCTGAACAATACTAATGTGGAAGGGAAGGCTCCAGTCTCTGAGCACTACTAATGTGGAAGGGATGGCTCCAGTCTCTGAACATTATCAGGTTTGATTTGAGCTACACAGGATGAATTAGTATCTCTGGCCAGTGTTGAGCAAACTGAAGAAACAGTCATGTAAACAGGTGACTGTTTTCCAAATTTTCCAGAACTCATAACAGTCTCAAGTTTTGTCTTCTTGCACGAAACTCCAGCTTTAATGTTTTATCTTGTAAGTCATTAATATTGCTTTTAGCACTGATTTCTACTCCTGCTCAAGCAATACGCTGTCAATCTGCAGCTTTCTAGCTGATTCCTGTAGTTGGTCCTGCTTTTCTTCTAATTCATTTAAGTGAATAATTTGAGGTTAAAACATATTCCTGAAATGGTTACATTCTTACCACAGTTGTTTCAGTGAAAAAATGTCAAATTTAACATAATCAATTTTGTCAAAATAGACTTAACTCAATTAGTTGCCTCATAATCTCCTGCTTTATTAACATCAGCCATATTCAGTATTTTATCCCTTAACTCATTATTAGTATAATAATTTTCTCATTTTGTGCCAAGGGCTATATGTTTTTATTGATGTTATTTGAAATTACAGCACCTAATGCAAATTGTAGGATGTCGTTTGTGATAGGGTTTCCAGTAGCTGCAACTAATGGTATACAGGCTGTTCATAAGAGCTGTTTGATTTTGCCATCATCATCTATTGATGCCACAAAGGAGTGCCTTCTCCATTCTGTAGCCAAGCAAAGTGTCTGCGAAACTACTGGCTTGAGTCCCATTACTGTTATCATGGGATGGATGAATTGAATGATTTTTCTCCTGGAAGATGTTCCTCTTGTTCAAGGTTGGCTTTTGATGTGCCATAGCCTTCTCAACTTCTGTCTCTCCATGCACCTTGGAGAATTTGATCTACTAGCCAAACCTTTCTTTGGAGTCTTTTTTTACGGCATTGGGCATCTGTTAATTTTGTAGCCCACCACATAAAAGGTGAAAGGCTGTTTAAATGAGCATGAGAACTCATCAAGTGGACTAGTCTACCATGAATGAATGGTGCCTGGTACTTTCACATGTGGCTAGCATGTCACGATCATGCTTCCACTTGGTGATTTCCCCTTTTCAGTGTTGATGCCATTTCCGAAGAAGTCATAGTAAAACAGTAATATGATAGTGCTAAATAAATCTACTTGAGGTTGTTTTCAAGTTTTACACATTTTTGGTCATGTGGAGAATTTATACCTACAGTGTACAGTGTAGTTTATTGTTTGAGGAACTTCATTACACCCATCTGAGGTAAACAGCAGTACTGTCATGCTTCTTCTATGTTCATCACATGGAGAGGGACTATAGTTACACTTATGTCCAAAGCATCTTAATTGGTAATTTTCCCCACTACAGACACTCTGCCATTTTATGCACAGTAGTCACAGACACACACACACACACACACACACACACACACACACACACACACACACATACATGCACATACATCATGGTGTTATGTGTTCAAATAGTGGTTTTAGGCATATGAAGAATGTTGCAACTCATTTAACTGTTAAATGAGCAGAGCAAATCTCTTCTAGACAGGGCGGGCAGTAAGAAAATGACAGCTCATATATGGAGCACAGATGGATGGTGCATTGTGGTCAGCACCATATTGTTCAGATCTCTTGTAAGCAACTTTCTAACATACTGGACCATGCACAGAAAAAAGCCAGTGACATCATCATTTGAAAAGGGTAAAGTATTACTTCAGCAGTTTGGAGGGTGATAGTGGTATCCATCCCAAAAGATGGTATAAGATGGGAAGCCTGTTTAGTAGGTTAGTGAATATCACATCCTGTTCATGTATATACATACATATATATATATATATATATATATATATATATATATATATATATATAAATCTACTTCAGTAGATCAAACTTTTACAAAATTGAACCACAAATGGCCGAGACCATATGTTCGAACTTGTAAAAGTTCGAACACTGAAGAAAAAAGTAAAAAACAACAAAAAACAGAACTAAACATCTATAACAGGGGGGCTATGCCCCCCT
>NC_056731.1:1837024933-1837059933 GCF_019279795.1 Protopterus annectens
TTTGGTGAATGAGAAAAATTTCTTTAATGGTGAGAGCTATTAACATCTGTTATACAAGGCTTGAAGCAGGGGATGACTTAACAGCCCTTAGGAGGAAAACTATATATTTAGTAATAAAGTAAGAAGGGCAAATATATGAATTAGTAATAATGAAGAATCAACCCAATAATATCAGATAGAAGATTTTATGTTTAGACAAAATAAGGCCTGGAGACTCATGATGAGTTAAGAAGGCAGGTTGACAGAATTCAATATTTGAGTAAACCCAGACAGGTAAGCTAAAGGTCCAGACATTGTTGCTAAATGTTCTTTTAAAACAATATAGTGAATACTAAAAGCAGCACAAAAAATGAAATTTCAAATATAAGCACAGACCAGCTAAAGATGGTTGCAGACTTTTTGGCTGACTTACATGCAGCCATGGGATCACTTGCAGCTGTTAGGGACACGGTCTTGTGAGCAGGAGCAGAAGCACTGTTTACTTTCTCTGCAAAGCTGGTCATTATTTCTCAGAACTAGACAGTCACAATATATATATGATGGAACAGTCCATTATATTTACAGTGTTATACTGGCCATTAGGCCCAAAACAGTGCAAAGGAGTTGGTCAAAAATTCACTCAAGCAAATGAATTGACAAAAAATAAAAATAAAACAAATGAGATGTTCAGGCAGTTGGATAACATCATCTCTTAACTCAAGTGCTCATTAAATCCAGTGGCTGCTGAGGACAAAGTCCAAGAAAGGAATCAAGTGAATAAGACAAGACCTGCATCCATCTAATTAAATACATACAACAAGTATTTAGTAATGATTAGTGGAGTGTGACTGTGTGCGTGTGTGTGTTTTGTCACTTTGTTGTTTATATTTTTTTTCTTTAGAATAAAATGTACTTACATGTAGTGTAGTTAATTTATATATCAATTAAGTAGTAAAAATAAAATGAGCAGTTTAGCAAATGTGATCTTGAGTACATATTGAAAAAATCAATGTAATACTTAAAGCAGATAATATGTATATGTACTGAATCATCTGAAAACATTAAACATGAAGAATTCAAATAAAAATAGAGTATAAGTATAAAAATAACAGTTCAGTTTATCTGTCAAAGAGATTGCACCAGCATGATTTAAAACATTGTACAATTGTACTGAATAATCTGAAGGTATTACACATGAATGGTTAAAAAGAAAATGTACTACAGCTTGTTTCTATTTTGCCTGTCACATAAACTGCATCGGCATGATTTAATGTGTTGCCTATCACTGTGTTGCTTAGAAATTAAGTTCAGAATAGTGTCAATTTCTAAATCACAGCATTATGCCCCATTAATGTTCATGTTTTTTAGTTAAGTGTGAAAGGAAGAAAAATACAGCCCAATATGCTTGCTTAAAGATAGACTTATAAAATAAAATTTAGAGAACTGTTAATCAGAAAAAAATGCAAAGTGGGGAAACATTAATGCAGACCTAATGTAAGGCATCAAAAGGTACTAGCCAGCATTTTTCATAAAGTTTATTTTCACATTCAGACAGATTCAGTAAGAACATTTCTATGAATAAAACAGAGAAAATAGCTATGGGATGCTTTAGTAATATGAGCCAGCCAGGCAGATATGCTTTCACAGTGGTGCAGCAAAGTTAAACACGGTGCAATATTTGCTCATGTCAGTGCAAAAATAAATGAAATATAGTAGTGGAGGCAGTTATTTATAAAACAAGCACCTTTAGATGTAATGAACTATCTGCCTTTTTCTACCTAAGAAGTATATGTAGGTGTAACTGCTTTGAACTACTGCTTTCTCTTGTAAAAGGAGTAGCTTTTTTCATGAGCAGGGAATGTTGCCAGCACACACACACACACACACACACACACACACACACACACACACACACACACACACACACACACACACACACACACTCATAATGCAGCATGCATAACTATGGACCATTTGGAGTCTCTCTAGTTCACAGCATGTCTTTGCGATATGGAAGTAAACGGCAAAACGGGTTCAGCCAGTGAAAACCCATACAAACAGAGAGAGGTCATACAAACTCTAACAGAAAAAGGCATCCCAGCAAGGAATGGGGAAGCAGGTGATGTGAGGTAGTAAGGCTAATTACTGTGTCTCCCTCCATGCAAACTATGTCCCCCCAACAATATGCATTATTATATAGGTGTATAATTACAGGAAAATGAAGATAATTCAGTGCTTATTAACTGCTCAGATAGCACTACAAAACTGCTGCAGAAGTTGCACATTTGCTTCAACAACAGTAGACTTCAACTGAATCAAATGACACAATTAATTCTTCAAATGGCACACACAAGCCTCTTGCACCTCTGATAATATTATAACAACAAACATTAAGCCTGGTATGGTAGAGATAACAGCTCAACTAGTAAGGGTTGTCATCAATTTTTGGTGAAAGCCTGTTTAAAAAAAAAAAAAGCTCCAGTACAAACAAAAAACATTGCAGAAATGCAGTTCAGGCTTGTTGGCTGTTGGTGAAGCACCCACCAAGAGGAGAAAACGCTGAGAGAAGAAAGGAGCCACTTTTGAGATTTTAAGTATTTTTCCTCTGTTTATTTGCTAAGTTTTTCTGCATAGCCGCCTATTTTGAGAATTTTCTGGCTTGTTAAATTTGATTTCTGCATTAGTAACTGTATTTAGAGCACAACCTAGAGCTGTTTACTGAATTTCCTGTTTGCACTTATTTTTAAAATCGTTTTTTTCTCAAAACTTGCATTTTATCTGTCTTTGGCCTAGCACTCTTGTGTGGGGTCATTTACTGCACTGTTATAACTTGTTGATGCTTGTGAACCTCTGCTATCTCTGAAAAAAAAACAAAAAAAATCTTGCTTTTTCCCACTTTTCTGAGATTTAAAAAAGTTCAGTTACAGGCTTGCTGTTCTTGAACTGTTTGTAAGTTTCTGTGAGGCCATTTTTGCTTGGGCTAAAGGAAAGTCTCTCTGTTGATCAGTGGCAGTGAAAAACATTGAGCAGCCTGCCTGCCCCTGTGGGAGTGGTTACTGACTTGAAACTGTAGTTTTATTGGCCATTTGGGTCAATTCCAAAACTCCTTCATCTTCCTCTCTTAAAACCTGGTTGCCTCGTGGTTTTGGCATCTTTTCAGGCTTGTTGGCTGTTGGTGAAGCACCCACCAAGAGGAGAAAACACTGAGAGAAGAAAGGAGCCACTTTTGAGATTTTAAGTATTTTTCCTCTGTTTATTTGCTAAGTTTTTCTGCATAGCCGCCTATTTTGAGCATTTTCTGGCTTGTTAAATTTGATTTCTGCATTAGTAACTGTATTTAGAGCACAACCTAGAGCTGTTTACTGAATTTCCTACTTGCACTTATTTTTAAAATTGTTTTTTTCTCAAAACTTGCATTTTATCTGTCTTTGGCCTAGCACTCTTGTGTGGGGTCATTTACAGCACTGTTATAACTTGTTGATACTTGTGAACCTCTGCTATCTCTGAAAAAACAAAAAAAGAAAAAAAAATCTTGCTTTTTTCACACTTTTCTGAGATTTAAAAAAGTTCAGTTACAGGCTTGCTGTTCTTGAACTGTTTGTAAGTTTCTGTAAGGCCATTTTTTGCTTGGGCTAAAGGAAAGTCTCTCTGTTGATCAGTGGCAGTGAAAAACATTGGGCAGCCTGCCTGCCCCTGTGGGAGTGGTTACTGACTTGAAACTGTAGTTTTATTGGCCATTTTGGATCAATTCCAAAACTCCTTCATCTTCCTCTCTTAAAACCCTCTTTTGCGCGGTTTTGCGCATTTTTGTGCATAGTGCAACAACGGGCAGCGCCGCCTAATTGGGTTTAAACTATTCCTGGCTCCACAAAGTCTACTCTTCACTTTTTCCCGTAGAACTGCTCTATCTCTCAGTTTAAACACCATATTCTCATTCTAAGGCCCTTCACTGATCCAATTAAGAAATCCTACAAGTTAACACTATTAAACCATAAGTACTACTTACTCTTATACTCTCTGTGATTACCCTGTCCTCTATTGGTCCGTCTTAAATTCAGTTTCCCTATTACTCTAGCATGTCCAAAGATCAGTCAATGGTTTCCTCTCCAGTCCAGCTGGTGAATCTGGGAATTTTGAGGCAATGTTACAACTGTCTCATGTACACGGACAACCCTCTCCTCCTCCAAACAGGTTCAAATATATGTGAGAGATGCAACTATTTAGCCAAACTGGAGGCTGAGCTCTCTCATCTCAAAACTGGTGTAACCAGTCAGGAGGAGAAGGTAACCTCACACAACACAATTCCAGTATCACATAGTCCCACCACATCAGTGAACCAAACACATAAATACACAAAAACATACTGGAGGCTCTAAATAAAAATCTACCTAAGCAACAGAGACCTCCAAAGCAGACATCCAAGCAAACGCTACCTCAAAACAAAACACACACAATACATAACCCACAAAGTCAGTGTGCCAAGCAGCCACAGCCCTTAAGGCTGAATAACACACCTGATACTCTTGTTATAGGTGACTCTATTGTCAGACACACTGACGTCCGCTCACCAGGCTGAATAAAGAGAAGGTCACTGTGAGCTGCCTGTCGGGTGCTAGGATCCGACACATAACGCAAGCACTCAGGTCACTCCAAAACAAATACAAATATGACTCAGTCATTGTACATGCTGGTGTGAATGACCTGAGACGTACCTCCCTGGACTACATGAAAAGAGACATAGAGGAGCTCTCTGATCATGTAGCCCAGGCTGGTATGACCCTGACCTTGAGCAGCATCTTACCCTCACCTAGAATTATGCCACAGTACAAAGACAAAATGATCGATTTTAACAACTGGCTAAAATTTTGGTGTCATTCAAAGGGGATCCAGTGTCTGTCAGCCTGGGATGACATGCTCGACAAGCCACGTTGCTTCTCTAGGGATGGCTTGTACCTGTCACCACTGGGCTTTCGGATATTGGCAAAGGCTCTTGCCACCCCCATAGTGCCTCTTTTAGGCAAGGCTCAAAAGTCAAACCCACCCCCATAGACAGCACAAGGAACAAGAAACTAAGGGTAATGCTGCTAAACGCCAGAAGTCTTAACCTCAAGATGCACGCACTCGAAGCTCTCCTCAGTATGGAGAACATCGATATCTGTGCAGTGACAGAAACCTGGTTCAAGGCTCCAGAGAGCACCCCAGCACTACCAGGCTATACCTCATATCATGCTTTTCGGCCCCAAAACCCAGACCGAACCACAAAAGGAGGGGGAGTTTCCATATTTATCAGGGATATCCACACCTCAAGGTTAGTGGCATTGCACGAAGTATCGGAGACCATCCATGTGCAACTAACAGTGGGCAAGACTGCTTTTCAGTTCATAGCATCCTACAGACCACCCTCTCAAAGTCAGGAATCCCACTCGGCTTTCCTGAAAACATTGGAGAACATGAAGATCTCTCCAAACACCATTATATTGGGTGACTTCAACTACCCAAACATTGACTGGGAGCACTACTCAAGCCCCAGCACCTTAGCCCAAAGATTCCTGGAAATTATAAACTCAAATGCTATGGAACAACTAGTCACCACTCCCACAAGAGGGGACAACATACTAGACCTGATCATTACCAACATGGGGACTCTATGCTCCACACCAGAAGTATATCCCTCATTGGTAAGATCAGACCATAAATTAATTTCACTGGATGTCCACATCCCGACCCCACCCCCAGCCCAGAAAATCATAGTGAAAAACTTCTCAAAAGCGAACTTCTCACTTTTCAAAATCAAAGTGGAATCCTTCAAGGCCCCAGGGCCAGTGGAAACTATGGCCCAAACTGCAGAATCCTATATAAATGCATTCTACGGACATCTCCAGGAATGCATGGATCATGCTATCCCAAACAAAACCAAGACCCAATCATCCAAAGGCAGGCATCCAGTCTGGTGGACCCCTGCCATAAATAAACTGTACAACAGAAGGAGGAAGCTACTACATGATAGAGCAAAATCCCTAATAGGGAAGGCATCTCTGATCAGTACTAGCAAAAAATTACGATCCCTCATAAAATCCTCCAAGGCCAGCTTCGAGAGAAAAATTGCACAGGACACCAAAGACAATCATAAGGCTTTTTTCAGTTATGTTAGAAACCTGGGATGCAACTCCCAGACTTGTTCTGAGTTGATTCTAAACGACAAAAAATACACTGAACCCACAGACATCGCCAATATCCTGGCAGACAGGTTCAGTGCAAACTTCTCCCCCCCAAAAGAGCAAGTATCTATCCCGGCAGAGGGCTGCCTCCCAAACATCTCAGATGCTCAGGTGAAGGCTGCCCTCTCCAAAACAAAAAACACTGCTTCCATGGGACCAGATGGCATCCCAGGTTGCGTCCTACATGAACTACAAAAGGAACTAATCCCTCAAATAAAACAGCTATACAATCTCAGCCTCACTACAGGATATGTGCCCACAGAATGGCGTACAGCAACAGTGGTCCCACTCCACAAAGGTGGAGCCTCTACGGACCCAGGAAACTATCGCCCCATAAGCCTGACTAGCTTAGTCTGCAAGGCTATGGAGAGGATCATCATGGAGCTCATAAACAAAGACATTGGGGACCTACAGACACTAGATCCTACCCAGTTCGGCTTTGTCAAGGGCAGATCCTGCCTTTTGAACCTGGTTGACTTCTTTGAAACAGTCACCAAAGCCATAGATGAAGGGAAGGTAGTCCACACAACCTATCTGGACCTTGCAAAGGCATTTGACACAATACCCCACTCGGGCATCATAGATAAGCTATCCAGCTTAAATATAAACCCCTATGTCACAATATGGGTCGCAAACTGGCTCAAAGACAGAACCTCTGAGTGAGAGTTGCTGGAGCCATGTCAGACTCGAAACCGGTCACAAGTGGCGTCCCACAGGGTTCTGTCCTGGGACCACTCTTGTTCGGTATATACTTTTCCGAGGTACAGGTAAACGTGGGAGGACTATGGCTCACCAAGTTCACAGACGACTGCAAACTGGGTGCCATAATCAACTCTCCAGCTGACACAAACATCCTTCAAAAAGGTCTCACAGAGACAGATAACTGGTGCCAGTGCCATTGTTTAAAGCTAAATGCCAAAAAATGTATAGTCATACCCTTTGGCAAAAACAATGTGCCCACAAATTACCACATGGGCGGAAACCCATTAAGTACAGAGAAAGTTATTAGGGACCTGGGGACCCAAGTTGATAGCAATCTCTCCTTTGAAAACCACATTGCCAAAGTGGTTAGAAAGACCTTCTACATAGCCCACCTCATCACGAAGGGTTTCACATCTAGATCAAGGGAGGTAATCGTGCCCCTTTATTCATCCCTCATCAGGCCCATCATAGAATACAATGCCCCATTTGGGATGTACCTTACCCGACACCTGCAGCAATTAGAAAGACCCCAAAAGTATCTCACCAAGAGGATCAAGGGTCTCAAACAGATGCCATATGCTGCTCGGTTAAAAAAACTCCAGCTCTACTCAGTTGCATACCGCCTACTTCGAGGCGATCTATGCCTGACATACAAAGCTATGTCAAATCCAGAATTAATGGACATGCTCCACCTCAGTAAATCTAAATCCCTTAGAGCCACATGCTCGAGGGACTTGAACCTCAGCACAGAAATAAATAGAACTTGCTGGAGAGACATGTTCATAACCCAGAGGCTCCCTTCACTCTGGAATAGAATTCCAGTTCATGTGAGGCAGAGCACCTCACTGAATCTCTTCAAGAAGAATCTCGATAAGTGGATGGGGGATCGTAGGTTTGTCCCAGGGATTACTCCCGTGTCACTATTAGACAGAGGCACAGTAAACTAAACCTTAAAAAGGGCACAGTATACTCAAATCAAGGGGTGGCGTAAGCCATACAGAATTGGGCTAGGCTTATAATTGCCCCAGGGCAGATAGCCTAGTATGAACCTATGAACCTATCTAACAATATCAAAATTGCACTCCAAAATAATGTCTATAAAAATGGCAAATAGAATACAATAAGTAGTTTGAAGAGGGAACCCCCCCCTGCACCCCAATGTAAATCTGTTATGTATACTAACTCAGTTTGCATAAATTTGGAGAAAGGGGAAAATATGCTGTCACAAAAGGAAATACTGACAGCCCAGATATCTGGAATTTTGTAAATAATTCTATGTCATTTGTGAATATTGATATGATTCATACAGAAGTGTGTGTGTAAAGTTGTGAAGTACTGAGCAAAAATGTAACACAGCATGCCTTGCCAGCTTAGAATAGAAATGTATATAAACTATTATAATTGTGTAAATGTATATGTTTTAACAATTGAAACTAGAACATAGTTGTGTCCTAGTTGCCTGTTGCACATTTTTGTTGCATGTTGTGAGAGAACGATACCGTCAGTTTTACTTTTTTTTATGGGGCTGCTATCAGCCATTTGGGATAGAGTGGCATTTGCATCCATGTTAACTATTGCCTGCCTGGAGGTGGCCTTACCGAAGTTATAACTGCTGTCTGAATTAATTTTGGCCTGTCAGACATCACTCATTATTTCTGTAGTAGTATGTAGTACTTCTGCTCTGCTCCTTTGTCCACCCCTTGTTACAGAGCTGTGCCACAACAACTGTTAACAATTAGTTCCAGCTGGAGTGTTATGATGTACACCTGAACTTTTTGCGGTCTGCTGAAATACAAGCCTGCACCAGACTGAGTTGTGCTACTGTTTTCTATCTGTGCATATTTCAAATGTTTACATGCAGTTATTAGTATTTTTATTTAAAGTATGTATGCACCCTAAGTTCAAAAGTTTTCAGACACTGTGGGATTGAGAGTTTTCATAACTTCAATTGTGCTACGTATAAATAATTTGGTTTGAAATTTGAAACACTTTTTATTGGACTTTTCCCTGATGTGACAAGACATTGGCTGCTGGTTAAGTTTTATAGTTTGTTACTCTTTCTGAATAAATATATTTTAGATTTTTTTTCTTAGAATACCACGCTGCACTCAAGTTTAGAGATGGGTTAGTATTTGGAATAGTAAACTTTCAAAATATGAAATGTGGTGACATTAGCTCTGTTTATTTTATTAAACATAGGGTTTTGTTTATTTAGTAGTTGTTGCCTGACCCTGTTGAAGGTGAAGCTCCAGTAGGTGCATTGTAAAACCCATCTTGGCCAAATCAAGGTATTGATTGCTTCACCTCTGTGTTCCAGCTTCTGCCCATATGCAGTTGGTTAAATAGGAAATGGCAAATAGAATATTTTGCAGTACTTATCAGGAGAATTATGTTGTGCTGTTTGCATTGTTGTCACATCTTCAAGGAGTGCTGATTTTTGCTGCTGATCTACCTTAATTGATAAGGAAGTCCCAAACATAAATATTTTTTTTGGAGAGTGGCTAGCATTACAAATCATAGAGTGTCAGACCAAAGAGGGGGAGTTGCTGTTGTTATTAACTTTTTTTAATTTTATTTATTTATTTTACATTTGTTGACCAGGCTAGACTGGCTGAATACATGTCCATTTTCAGCAGAGGCCCGAGGAGAAAAGCTCCACTATATACTAATAAATAAAACAGCACATTAAGAGACTAAAATGTAAGTAACTACAGAACTATTATCGTAAAAACTCCACCACAGTGTTGGAAAGGAAGGCACGAGTACCAAGGCACAAAAGTTGTAAAATTATTCAAAAAATGTGAAGACTGAGCGCTTTCACCAGCAACCTGGTATCATCAGAGTCATAAATCACAATCAAAACAATCACAATTATATACACTCCCACTTTACCTACAAGCTAATTGATGAATTACTTAATTGATGAATATAAATTGATAACGTGCTGCTGCACTTTTCATAGATATCTTTGACTACATTCTCACATAAAATTGTTGCCTAATTACAAACAAATCTAAATGCCTAAATACAAAAATACAAAAAAAATACATATAAAAATATATATGATAAAATAAAAAATAATGAAATTAAATCACACTTGCTCTATACTTTAACTGAGGTTTTAAAGAGATGTGTTCATTTAATCCTGGATACCTCGTAGCATTTAGTCTAATCTGCCATTCCATTTCTAGTAATGCTACCTTATTATTAATGTCACAGTTTATATGAGGCATCACCCTATCTATGATAAAAAATAGAAATTTATTGAAGTTGTCACATGTTTTAGTATGCAAATATAAAGCATTATGTTCATCCTTCCTTTTTATACACCTATTATGGTCCCCAATTCTATCTCTCAATTTTCGGGTAGTCATACCAATGTAATAAGCTTCACATGCCATGCATGACACAATATATACACAGTTCTTCGTGTTGCAGTTACATAACCCTGGACTTGCAATAGTGCGCCTGTAACCAGCCACACATATATAAGATCCCACTGCTATAAATCTACATCCTGTACATTTACCACATTTACTCATACGGGACCTTGTGTACCTTGTGTTTTCCCTTTCAAAAATATTTTTTACATTGTTACCCCTACCGAAAACTATGTTAGGGCTGTTACCCAAGGATTTTTTGGTCTGCCTACTTAAACAATAATCCCAAATACTCTTTAAACTAGTACATAGTTCAGTAGCCTTATCATTGTATTTTAATACAAACTTAGGCCCACTCTTCTGTATATTGGTGTCTCTGTCCCAACTAACCAAAGATGTCATGTTACTGTTACTTTGTAATATTGGAATATACAAAGTTTTTCTCTTCTTATAGATTTCTTTCTTGATTTTCAGCAGTAATGTTAAAGGGTAACCCCTGTCAAGGAACAAACCAATCAAGTTGTATATTTCCTTTTTAAAGATCTCGTCGTTGCTAACAAGTCTAGACAAATGGACCATCTGTCCTTTTACCACCCCTTTTCTTTGATGAAAAGGATGGCAACTCGTATAGTGTAACATAGAATTGGAGTAGCTGGGTTTCCTGTAGATGTTACTAACTAAGCTCCCATCCATTTTGAATATAGAAATGTCCAAGTAATTTGTAGCCTTCGTGTTCCAAGAATAGGTGAACTTGAGAAATTTAGTGGTACCATTAATATAAGACATAAACTCTACCACACTATCCTCGTCAACCTTCCACAAGATTAAGTACAGTAGGAATCAAAATACAAGGTTTAAACAGAAGATGAGATAACAGGTTGCAGTAATATATCTAGTGTAAATGAGAAAGTGACATCATAGGAATAGTAATATCCATGTGGATGCCAGGAGAGCTGCAGAGGAGGAGTAGTAACAATGAGAGAGACAAGTAGAAAAGATGGATGTATAGCAACAGGCAAAGGAGGGAACTATAATGGAAGTTGGATGCTGGGGTCAGTCAGGATTTGAGCAAGGGCAAATCCAGTGAGATTTGAAATAGTTCTTTAATTGTTTTTTAAAAAGTTGTGATGAGACTAAAGTAGTCAGTTCAATGGAAAGTTTATTCCAGTACGAGCCAACATTTTTGAACAAGGAGTCTTGTTTTTAATTACTTCTTACTTTGAGGCAGAAATCTGTTTTCTTAGTAGATTAATAGATATTTTAATGAAGTGTTGTATTGGTCGCATTCAGGGTGGATTAACATTGTCTTCTGCAAGTAGTTTTCATTTAAGCATATTGCAAAGTAACTCCCAAAGAGACAGTGTTCTTGTCACTACAGGATGTTTACTAAGGTGAGAGTATGCAAAGAACTACATATATAACGTTATCATGGAGAACATAACATTTACTACAGGTTTAAAAAGACATGGCTTACTAATTTACAGATATGCAGAGAGACATGCACAGTATATTTAACTGTTATGTTCTGGTGTGTATGCATTTTCATTATATGCTGGAGTCTTTATTGCTGCTTATCAAGAAAAGGTGTTTTCTAGACTCTAAAGGTTAGAAAGAGGTGTTTTATACACTTCAAGGATTGTGACAAGTTATGAGCAGTTTACAAATCATAAAGCATTATCTTCTTCCCCTGTCATACTGTATTTTTATTTAATTGTTTTATCAATTAACATTATGTAATGTGCATTCAGTTATAGAATAGTATAGTAAATTCACAGAGAGCCATTGTTTTGGTTTCTGTTACATGATGTACTTTCCTTTTTCTGAATCCACATAAAGGTCAGATTTTTTTTTTTTATTTTACATTTCTTTACCGGGGAGGTCCAACTTGACAAAGCTCTCCATTTTCAGCAGAGGTCCAGGGAGAAAAGCTCCAGAACAATTGCTAACATACTATACCTAAGATATTTACGTGAGCATTCTGGTTTACAAAGTTATAAAATATAGCAGATATATGATTGCATAAAATATTTACATAAGCATAATGGTTTAGACATACAATTAAAAGTATAGTAGGTAGTAACATATGATTGTTCATACAATATGTTTAGTAGAGATAATGTTGAAGATGTAGTACAAATAAGACAAGAAAGGAAAAACTAAAAAACACTAGCCAGATTGTCAAAGCAGGAGAATATAGACAAGTTCATGTGAAGTTCATTGACATTTTAAGGGAAACTGTGAATACTGTGCATAAAACACATATTCCTATCCAGAATTCATACCTCAGTCTCAACCTCTTAGAGCAAAAAATGTGGACAAAGATTAAAGTGATGGGGGAACAAGTAGGGACAGATTTTATATATTGCTCTTACAAACTTAGAAAGGTGATAGAATAATAGGTTTTGCATTAGCATGAAATTTCTGAAGAATGTGGACTCTTCAACTCAAATGTTTATCATTATTTAATGACTTCAATCCTCAGCTATTTGCCAGAAAAGTACAGATTTTAGGAAGAACACACAAAAGATATATGAGGCAAAAATCTGGACATTCTGCGAAAATCTGTTCAGTTGAGAGTTATAATGGTGCTTACTGCAGTATTAAGTTTTCTTTGCATAAGCATGTACAAAAGCAAAAATCAACTAGTTTTATGTATTTATTTTTTGTTGTTGTCCAGGTTAGCATGATGCACATGTTAATCATTGGTGTAGCTGAAACACATCAGAAAATATTTTTTTTTAATCCCACACCTGACACTTTTTTTTTTGTTTGTTTTTGTTCAGTAACATCATTGATAGAAACTCTGCAAGATATTGACTACAAAGGTAGTAGTAGCCCATCGGATTCTTTAGGTTGTCTTACTACTTCAAAGCCAATGAATCAGACAAGAAGTGAGCATTCAGATATAGAAGCAATATGATATAGTTCATTACTGATGGCAATTTGTTTTAAGAATTCTTCACACTGTAGGTTTTGCATCATTTTAAGATGCAGATAAAATAAGTTGAACTGAGCAGTGTTAATGGTGGAAAAGCGAGACGTCAGTGAAGAAACTAATGAGTCAAGATATGGAATATAAATACTTGTTCTGTAATAACTCTCAAAATCCACGCCTACTGTATTTGCTTGGTGTGTCGACTGCAAATCCTTGGCAACACTAACTCAATACTAAATTTATCTGCTAGTGATCTTGCCTTACTGAGAATGTCATTCCTAAAGTGTTCTTCAGCATGGTTGTGGTGCTCCTTGAATATTTCAATGAGTCTGTTGATGTGTTGTTGAGCCTCTACTATATCAAGTTGAACAGACTGAAACATCTGGGCAACAGGCTCAAGAACTGATGAGTAATTTGCAATAATGAAGAGAAAAATAAGAAATGTGCATGAAGAGCAAGCGCTGAGTAACATATGTGCATTTTGTCTGGTTTCACCAGTAGTGCTCTTCTGAAGATCAGCCAGGCAGTCAAATATTTTCTCAAAGATTTGACTAAACATACAAATGGATTTATATTTCTCAGTCCATCATGTCACATACAGAAGAGGTATATTTGGTGCCAATGCTCGTCATTTTGGACTGTCATAGAAAAAATAACCTTCTTGATAACACTAACAGCACTATGTATTTCAGGAACATCATTTAGATAATTGACTACAAGGTTTAGTCTGTGAGATGCGCAGTGGATAAAGGCTGTTTTTGGATACTTTTCACGAATCTTTGCCTGGCCACCATTCTGGATGCTTGCCATTATGGAGCAGCCATCATAGCCTGTCTGAGTAATTTTTACAGGTCTAGACCGCACTTTATGCATTCACTGACAATGACTTTGATACAGACTGCGCATCTCTCATAACAATGGGAACAAAAACCGCAAACTCTTCTCGAATACAATCATCATCAACAACAAACCAAATGCCCATTGACAACTGCTCAATGTCTGAGATAATTGCAGTTTCATCTGCCAATACACTAAATCCAACTGCCCTGTTTGCTGCACAAACAATCTCCTTTCGAAGTACATGTTCGTATTCTGCCAACAGCTCATTTTGCACCCTATGGGATGTGTACCAAGCATTTCCTGCAGCTGTTTCACTGTGCTGTTTCAGTATTGTGTCACCAGCTTCAATATGAAAATCTAACAAGTAACACAAATTTCCACAAGAGCCTTCTTTTCCACAAAGAGGAATGTCATGGGTTGCACAGTAAATAATGGTAGACACAATTGGTTCCAATTTATTTTGGTTCTCTGCAATTTGTTTTGCTACTGCTGCATCTAGCTGTGGAATAACAGCTGTTTCTGGCTTCTGTCATGTTCATGTATGAGAAAAATTGGAAGCATCTTCAGTAGAACCTTTGTGCCATGATGATTGCATGTGATTTCTTGCAAGACTCATTGAAGGCATTATATTTTGTGCACACACTAGTGATGAAGCTGCCTTGCAACCCATGGTGAAGTGACTGTGGAAATAATACACAAGTTAAGCAGAGTGGGCCTTTCAAGAGAGGAGAATATGCAAGCAACTGTGAGTACTGAGACAACCAACTATATCTGAATATAGTTGGTTAATAATTAATGACATGCATTTCAGTTTCAGACTTCATATCATTCAGAAAATTAATTCTAACACAAATCTTTTTATTCTAGCAACTTTCTAATGTGTCCCTAGTTTTGGGCCTTTATCCCCAACATTATAACAGGCTTTGTCCAGATTTCTTGTGTAAACAGATTGAGAGGTATGGTGTGTATGTGTGTCTGTATGTATGTATAAGAAGGAGGAAGCATACCCCTCAGCTGTCCAGGTTTTTGGAGAATGTCCAGATTTTGTCCCATATTTCTCCTAAAAAGCATTTGCTGCTTCACAGTAAGACATTGTCCTGTTCGATTCTCAATTAGGGCGTTTTCTGTGTGGAGACATGCGTGAATGGGCGTACCTTCGTTGAAGGTTATGCGTCAGGGCTGGCAACTCGGCACGTAAAAATCTACTGCCAATCATTAGCGGAATGGAGTTCCGCTGTGATGACCCCAAACCGGGAAAAGCCAAAAGACACAACAAAAATTCCTCCTAAAAATCATTGAAGTTGCTAAATAATGACAGACATTTTAGTTTTAGATGTCATAACCTTTAGAAAAATGCATACTAACATAAATCCTGTTATTCTAGCAATGTTCTAAGTTCATGTGAGCAATATTTATAATCTGCTTCTATTTACTTTAGGCTTTGTCCAGATTTCTTGCACTTAGAGGTTGAGGTGTGTGTTAGAGAGAGTGAAATGCCCTACAGTTAGCAGGTGGAATTTATTTTCAAGTGCATTTTCAAGGAATTGTGAGCTTCAAGGGAAGAGAGTTTTACTGCTGCTAACGCTAAACCTGCTTAAAATGTGCAACTGTTTTGTGTAGCAAACAGTATTACTACTGTGGTATAGAATTTTTAAAGCGGCACAGCAGGTAGCATACTTGCATCTTGATACAGAGGGCTATAGGTTCTACTCCCACAACATGTAGATTTGTATTTTAAGGGGGTGTATGTCCTCCTTTGGATGAGATGCCTAATAACTATGAACTTCTTTTTCAGCTTGCCACCCATTCCCTATTGCAATATACCAGCTTACCATTTTTTAATATAATGTAGGCAATTTATTTTGAAGGGCAGCAGGCAGTGAATTTGTAGATGAAACACTAAAATATAAAGTTGTTTTCTAGCAACAACCTCTTCACTGGTTTCAGATCTCTTTAATGTGGAATTATTCAGATGAGTTTTACTTCTGCAAAGCTTCTGCATATTGATTGATACTGGTGGATTGTATGACAGAAGTTTGAGTAGAGTGGCCCTTTATGGTTGAAATGTTCTGAACTGGGCAGGTTGTCATTATTGGTTCATATGATTTGTTTCATTGCTTAAAGGAAAAATGTTCAGAACTATAAATTTAAAACACACTCTAACAAGTGGTGCTGTATTATACAAGGGATATAATTAAATTATTATATAGTATAATTAATACAGTCAGGAAGGTGAATGAAATAACTTTTGTGTGGTTCTAAAAATGTGTGCAAGGAGCCTATTATTTGAAAACAGCCCAAAGGTAAACTTACTTTGCCACTGGCCAGATGCATTTTCTTTGAATGTGGGTTTCAATGTTGTTTCAGTGAATGTGGGTTTCAAAGGTAGAGAAGTTTTAATGCTAAGTCTCTTTTCATTGTAAGACTATTGCTTTGTTTAGGTTTAGTAAATGTCTATCAGTGTTTGTGCTATAAAATTTGAAATAAAAGTTGTAAATGAAATCCAAATATCTGTAATCATTTTAGAAGTAAAGCATAAAACAGTATGCACACTGAGAGATTTGAACAGTTGTTATTGTGTCTTTTGGCTTTTCCCGGTCAGGGGTCACCACAGCGGAACTCCAGTCTGCTAATGTGTCTATGACAAATGGCTAAAAATAGCCAAGTATTGGGACACTGGAATGGCTGCGTGGGCAGGGGTGGGGGTAGGGCTGCATGGACGGGGGCAGCAGAGGGGGTGGGGCTGTGTGGGCGGGGCTTGGGTTTGCACCCCCCTGAAAAAAATCCTGCGGGCTCCCTTGATATTATTAGTTAAATTCAGTTCCAACTTCTCCCTGCCCACACCGCCAGGTAAACAATCTCTTTGTCATTTTTCCACTCAACAACTTGCGCTAGACAAAATTATTCTGCTCAGTCTTATCATGCTCTAACAAATAGATGGTTTAAAATTATTCAGCCACATGGTCAGCCTGGATTGAATGGTTTATACACAAAATTCATACGTGTTTGCGACACCTTCATTACTGCACCAGTACAATATATAATTTATTTATCCTAGCAGGCCAGTCTGGTATATTCAATGAACTATAGCAAACTGCACTTATAATCTTCAACAAATGTAAACAATCTTAAAACCCAGATAGTTTTAGGCCTATGTCAGTCCTGTCTGCATTGTCCCTCTTATTAGAAAAAGGTTGTTTTCATCCAACTTCATCATCAGGTACATTGGCCAACACTATCATCTATGTAAACAACAACAGTGATTTCATAAGGACAGCTGCACTGACAATGTCTTTAAGGCATTTACAAACAACATGTATAACTGCACAAACAAAGTAGAAATTAGTTTCACTTTCAAAGACTTAACAAAAATCTTTGACAAAGTCTCATATAATTATGAATAACTCATCAAACATCATCTGATCATATGACTTTCTCCTTTTTGCATATAATTTAATCCTTTAAACATTTAGTCATAACTACATCTCTATACGGCAATTTCTCATGTAAAATGTATACATATTTATACATATGGTCAAATGCACTACAACAAATGACTATGATAAAATCAAATTAATGCTACTTGATACAAAAGCATGAAAAAATTGCATCAAATTGCCTCATCCATTTGCTTTTGGAGCCTCTCTTGAAAACATCTCCCACTACAAATAGCATGAGGTCAGGGTTGACCAGTCAATAAACTTTAAGGTCCACATCAAACAAACTATATCATGCCTCTCAACTATCCAGATTTTCAAAGAATGTTCTGATTTTTGTCTCATATTTTAGTATGTTGCTCCTGCAATTTGTGGTTTTCTGGGCAATCCCTGTGGTTTGAAGTCACTAAATAATGTCATATACTTGCCTTTAAGACTATATCCTTCAGAAAATTCATGCTAACACAAAACATGTTATCCACGTAACTTTGTAAATGTATAAGATTATTTTAGGCTTTGTCTAGACTTCTAGCACTAAGAGGTTGAGAGGTATGAACTGTGTGCAGATTCCAAGTATTGCATAAAGCTTGCTCTTCATTTCACTAACAGTTAACAATAGACAACAAATTGTTAATGGCAAAGAGTGCATTAACAATCACCTTATAGTGCTCCAGATCTGCTGTTTATAAAAGCAGATGACAATTAATTTCAAACTTGCCTTAACAAAGAATTTCAGTTTATGTCTATTTTCCCAAGACATAAAACCTCTTCATTATCTTCAAAAAATACATTTCAAATACATTTTAAACAACCAGTATTGATCTATAAACCAATACACCATAATTTCTGCACAGCTCATTGTTCACCTTTTACTACCAAAACTTCATATCATTTCATTCAGGCCATCTCTACTGTCACAATCTACATTAACAGCACCATCCCATCCATTAAAAATTGTATCCATTACCTTCTGTATCACCACCCCCAAAACTATGGAACTCACCCTCTGACTCATTCTACCAAATCTTAAAGGCTTCAGAAAAGCATTGTCCTCCAAAAGAAACTACAAACTGTTTGATGTAATATCCTGTACCTGAACTTTCCTTTACAGATAAAATGTACCAAGACCTTCTCAGAAACATATACTGTATAGCTATACAACAGCAGAAACAGAACAAAAATTTTAATGAATCCGCACAACGTAATACAATTTTTTTCAATGAATCCACACAACATACATACAAATTACAATGATGTAGATAAGCTGCAGAAACATCAAGATTCCATATGGTACAAACTGTTGTATTCTTGAAAAACTTTTACTTTTCAATTAAGACTTTAATTTGCAGGCAATGATTGTTTACATTTATTATTTGTGCTCTAACTTGCTTTTTAGCAAGTTTTTTTTTTTTTTGCTCAATTTTGTTTCCACTGTTGCTTGATCATTCTCATGGTCAAGCAACCTATTCATTCCCCACCACTTAGGGTTGACCAAAATGGGTTGTCATTCAGACAGCCATCAAGAGTGGTTTGACCTTGTTTTATATATCTGCAGCTCTATCCCACACTTATAATCAGCAAAGCCCTGGGGAGGGGACGTGCTATAGGCTGACAGTGAAGGGCATCCTCTCACATCCACCCAGCAGCACTGACCATTCCCTCAGAATACAACTTGTGCTAGACACAATGTATCCCAATATCTCCACCAAGGAAACTGCACCATCCAGTGTACCCCTGAGTGGCTGTATTGCTTTCCACCCCCTCCAGGAAAGGCATGCGGGTGACACCCTTCACTCCTCTCCCTCTCTGGATGACTCCTCCATTGCCAGAACCTCTAATTGAATCCCGAATACCTGGGTCATAGTCAAGGCTCTATCCCTCTATGTCACAGAGCTAGGTTCAACTTACTTTTTAGAAGTATTAATTTAATGTACAATGCTTTGTTGTGTTACTCCATGATATGTTATGCAAATTAGTTCTACTCCCTAATATCCTTCTTGAAGGGCTAATACAGACAAATGACAAGTGCCAGAACCAAGGTTTAAAACCAAATGCCAGTAAAGGGCAAACTATTGCCCTTTGGGAAGTTGGCTACACCAGGAAATTATACTACTTCATTGATGATGCACCCCTAAGAGTAGACCCAGTAGTCAGGTAATTGGGGGTGTATGTAGACAATAAGCTGGCTTTTGACAACATTTGTTTAAGGTAGTATATAAATCATTATATGTTGCTCAATTTATAAGCAAGTGTATGGCATCTAGGTATGAATAAGTCATTATTCCACTGTATTCATACTTCATCAGGCTTATCATTGGATACAATGCCCACTTTGGTATTTGCCTGACAAGGATCATGCAGCAGCCTGAATGTTCATAGAGGTTCCTCACAAAAAAGAATACAGGCCATTAACAACATGTCCTATGCAGATCACCTCAAAGCCATGTCTCTACTCTCTGTCACCTACTGACTGTTAAGGGGTGATCTATATTTGGCATACAAGGCATCACTAGATTCCCATGCTGATGGACTTCTTGCATCTCTGCAAAACAAATAGCATCAGAACTACCCAGTACAGGGACTTAAAAGTTGCTTGTGACATAAATAGGACATGTTGGTGGACAGGTACATCTCTCAAAGAATTTCCCTTCTCTGGAACAGGCTTCTAATCCATGTGAAGCAGCATTCTTCCCTGACCCTATTCAAGTGTGACCTTGTCAAATGAATTGGAAAGCATAAATTCACCCCCTGTCTCGCCCCTATGTCTCTAATGGACAGAAGCAGCTTGTAACTGGTTGACTACCCATGCCCTAACTTACATATACCCATTAAAATAACATCTAGGCACCAAAACTTGTTGGATACATTTAGAATGCATGGCTACCCTTATAAAGACCCCTGTGGTCATTAGTCTAGTATACATCTATGAACATGAGATAGTAGCTGAAAGTGGACCTGTAAGGCGCAGCCACAAACCTTAAAAATGAATGAAAAAACTGCCTGCTTTCATAATACAACAATCTCTGTTCATAAGGACAGCTCACAAATTATATAGTTTCTTTAGCATGCGTTCACTACTGAGGTCTGACAAGTGTGAATTAGCTATGACACCTTTCTGGCATTAAGCCACTGAATGACATCAAGGATTATACTACTTTATCAAACTATAATTTTGATTTCATATTACTTTGTAAACTACTGTCACAAAAAGGGAACAGAGCCAAAACTGGGTTGCCACACCTGCTAAAGATGCAAAAAAAAAAAAAAAAAACAAAACCATTGACTCATTGGAAGGGAGGTAAAAAAAATCATGAACCATATTTTACATTTGTTTATTACTCTGCCATGACTAGAATAAGTTGCATATGGCAGATCTCTGGTACTACTACAGTGTGTGGCAGTAGACAGATAGCATTTATTACTGCACTATACCACAATTATTGCTTTCAGATTGGCATTCTTTGAGTTACTATGGTTGAATGAGAACATACTTGGATAAAATGTAGCTGTCTATCACTCCTAGCAAACATGTAGCAGGCTGGCACTGGTAACCAGCAGGTGAGGATGGTTATGATACACAGTTGCACCTATGATACCTTCATGTTTTGTGGGCAGTTTTGTTAAGTCGATGGTTACAAGCATACTTACATATATGTTCAGAGAGCAATTTAGTTGAAGTAAATGGTAATTTTTGTTACTTTAGGGATTATATAGTCACCACAGGACTGATGATGATATTTTAGTACTGTTTAAAGACAGCATGCACTCATGTGACCTGCATTTACATTTTCTCCTAAGTGGCATTAGTTCTGTACAAAAGTGGCTTCTTCTGTTCTTTCCATGATATACCAAATTATTATTTCATAGCTAAAGAGTGTTTTCAGCCACTAAATTATGTTCTGGGACTAACTTGGTATAACATTTAACTAACTTTGGGTGCTTTCCAAGATGGCTGCATACTAATCAAGAGCTTAATTTCAGCTCCTCCAGTGTGAATAAAAAAATGAAAGATAAGAACCAGTAATTCTGCCTACTTTAGTAAAATTCAGTTACTGACTAGTAAGTACACTGCCTGGATAACACAAAAGAATAAACTTAACCTGAAAGAAAATCAGTTAGAAAAGGTGAAGAGAAAACATGGACTGGGAAGAATACTGCAAGCTGTTCAGTAAAAAGCACTTCAAGCTTCAGCTTTGGTACAGATTTAGAGGAAAAAGTAAATCAAATGTGCTCAGATCTGATTGAAATAAATGAAAGACTGAAGGAGTATTATCAACTCAAATAAAAGGCTGGAAAATGGAAGAATCTTTAAAAAGCTATTCAGATGAACTGATAAAACTGGAAAAATCAGAGCTAGAAATGAAAAAAAGGCTGGCTGACAATGAGACTGGTAAAGAAGAGCTGTTTCAGAAAATGGTAGAGTTAGAGGACAGAGCAGACAGAGAAAACATGACATTTTCTGCCATACCAGAGAAAATGGAAGGAACAGACTGTATCATTTTTATAAAAGTATAAATAAGCAACTAGACACTGGTATTCAACAGCAGTTTTTGTTAACTGGAAGGGTACATTATGTGTATGCTCCAAACATGGCCACGAGAAAGAAGACCTGTATTATTAAAAGTGAAATCTTACCAGCAGAAAGAGTCAGTCCTTACAAAACTGTCAGAAGGGTCAGCTGTTACAAATTGGAGGCAATTGAGTGTTTGTAAAAAATGATTATTCACTGTACATCAGGCAGAAGAGAAGCAACCTCATCTCAGCAATCAGGGAATGTTGAGAGGCAGGTGTGAGATTCAAGCTACTGTATCCAGCTGTCATCAGAATATTTTTTTCCTGGAGGACCTAAGTCATTTTTTTATGCAGAACACGCTAAGGGGAAATATAAAAGTTTGTTCAACAAGGGCTGAATCATGAAACAGAAGGGGACTCTGTTTCTCATTCTTCTGATGGTAAGGCTACTAGAGAGACTTTGCCAGTGAGACCTTTTCCAGTGCACCAAAGGAAAGTGCTTGAGAGACAGAAGAAATGCATAAGAGTTGACTAGAAGAATCTGGAGTACCTTGGACTTGAACTGGAGTCTGGGTTTGGGAGATGGGGGTAAACAGGAAGAAGACCAACAACAATGAAATTAGTGAATAAATGTGAGACTATAAAGCATCAATCACATTTGTGAAATATGGCATTACAAAAAAAGTGACTGAGCCAGACTGGAGTTTTATTGACTTTGTTAAACGTCTTGCGGTAATGACAAGTACCTGCCCCACTTCGTATCATTAATGTTTGGAAGGACACTAAAAGGGAAAAATAACTGTAAATAAAACACTTTTTATTCTTAACAGTGCTTGTATAAAACATTCCATTATATAAATTCCATGTCATATAGTAAAGCATTTTCAGTGATTGTTGTATGTATTAAAGATACTAAAGTAAACAAGTGCCTTTTTTCTTTTTTAGTTTTAAGAAATGTAGGCACTACAATGTAAAAATATAAGCAAGGCTAGGCAAAAACAAATTTAAGTCAATAGGTTGTAATCTCGGGTTGTTGGTGTGGGAGACAGGGTGTAAAAGTGCACTGATTATAATATATGTAGAATTGAAATGTTTTCCTTTACTTTTGCTACGGTGAATGTCTGGATTAATGCCTCAGCTTAATCTAATGACAATTCTTTTGTGTAAGCAAGTGTTTTTTTTTCTTAAATGAGAGACCAAAATGTATACATTTTGCTCAGCTGACTAAAGTTGAAGGCAATACATTCTGAGGTCTGCACATTGTTCACTGAGAGAAATATAAATTTAAAAGGTATAAGGGTAAGCAGCTCAGTAAAAAATAAAGTTTGAAATTATTGAAATTGAATGCAAGATAGCAGCTTTTCTGATAACTAAATACTTTTATGTTTATAGTTTTAGTTAAAGACAGCCAGTGAATGTTTTACTTAAGACTAAAAGTATTTTTTTCTGAAGGCATTCAAGCTGTTTGTCACATCTGGGAGGGGAATAAAGATAAGACAAAAAAAATGCGGCTTAGCATGGATAACTTTAATTTCAAGTTAATTAATGCCTGTGGGTGCAGCTGATAATTTGGGACAACTGATTATATTAGGAGGGTTACACTTCCTTATTTAAAGATGAACATAGTTTTGTGTGTTTGTTTTAATTTAACAGGTTATGGAGGTGTTCTGCAGGTGTGCTTGTTTTTTTTTTTTTTGAGGGTTTTCATGAAAACAAAAAATTCTTATAAAATGTGACAAAGGTTCAAATGGAGATGACAAGAAATAACTATATGAAGGATCAAACCTAACATTAGTGAGTGTCTGTAACACAAAAGCTGGAAACTGACATCTAAAAAGCTGTTATATATAATAGGTGGGAATAATAACTTATCATAATGTCTACACTTACATTATTTTGAATTGTGAATGACCTCACATATATAGACAAAAAGGTAACAGTACTGAATTACATTAAGAAGTGCAGAATGCAAATAGTAATGCTACAGGAGACACATTTGGAAAGACGTGAACAAGTGAATTTGATAAAGAAAGGATTTCAGGATGGATATTCAGCAGAATGTCAGGGATAAAGGAAAAGGGGAGTACTTGTACTAATTGCTATAGAAGCTCCAATAGTGATAGAAGAGGGGAAAAGATAGCAATGGTAGATTTGCAGTAGTAAGAAGCTACTGGTGAGGGAGGAGGATTATACTGGCTTGTATTTATATTCCACCTAAACTTGATATTGCAGAGCTTAATAAGTTTTTGGGGAAAATAATAAGCTTTCAGCAGGAAATATTACTATTAAAGGTGGGGACTGGAACTTGATTAGGAACACTGGGAGACCTAGAAGAGAACATATAACCAAATAGGGTAGATTTCTGAAGAGTGTTATGAAAATATTTGGTATGGAAGAGTTGAATTCAGCAGAAGGAAATTAGAGATAATTTATATATTATTCCACAAAGTACAATAAGTGGGCTGGACTTAATAGAAATTTTATTTCATGGGAACATGGGCATTTAATTGAAAGCTTCAACACATATCCAATAACTATTTCAGATCATGCGCCGATAACAACTAAGATAAAAATGCAGGGCAACGAAGTAAAATGAGACACTGATACTTACCCACCTACCTGTTAAAAAGAGGAATATAAGGACTGGGTAGGGAAACTTATTCAAGAGTTAGTAGGGGAACAAAAATTTCTTCAGAAATTATAGCTAGTGAGTGGGATAAAATGAAAGTGGAGTTTAAAGATAGGGAGATATGATTAAGAAGTAACAGAATTATTTAGAGGGGCTGACAAAGGTTAAAGTTTTGCAGAATAAGGGGAATCTCACAGAACAAGAAGAGGCACAACTGCAGAGTACTAAAGAGAAAATAAGGGAGTATCTGGACAATATGCATGAGATTGGAAAGATTGCTATTGAACAACTGTTTTTTGATAATAACTCCAGAACACAAAAACTCTTAGTACAATGACTTAGGCCACATAAAGTAAAAAGGATTGTTTCCAAACTCAGGGAACATATAACAAGAAAAATAACCAGTGATCCTGTAGAGGTGTTAAAGGTACTTTGGATGTTTTAAGAAAATTTGTATAAAGAAGAGGAATGTGAAAATCAAGGAAAAGCAAAATGGAAATATTTATGGAAGACTTAATTATACTAAGGTTGGAGGTAAATGAGACTCACAAATTAACAGTTAAGCTAGAGGCTGTGAGACAAAAATGTTGATATAATATGAATCTGTGGGAAAGTCTCCAGGAAGAGATGGTATTCCTATGGAAGTCTGGAAGCTAGGAGGGAAGAAAGTCATAATGATCTGTAAGTTTTTGTTTAACAGTACTTCAAACAGAGGTGAAGCACCAACATCCTGGAAGAAAGCTGTGGTGGCTGTAATACCTAAAGATGGTAAAGATCCATCACAATAAGCTTTATATAGGCCCATTTCAATTTTAAACCATGATTATAAGGTGTTTATCTCTATAATAGCTAAAAGAGTGGCAGTGGTGTTGCCAAAATCAATAGATCTGGATCAATGTGGTTTTGTGGAGGGGGGAAACATTTGAGAACATTAATAGAACAATTATGATCCAGAGAGAAGCAGAATGCAAGAAAATACTGTTGTTGTTGGTTGCCTTGATGCAGAGAAAGCATTCAAGTGAGTAAGCTTGGATTTTTTATGAGTAGAGCAATAGAAGCATTTACATTCCACAATGCTAAAATAGTGTTAATAGGAGAATATTTAAGGGATCAGAGGCAAAAATTAAAGTAGAAGGACTCCTCCCTGATAAAACACCAGGCATGGTTGTCCTCTTTCCCCTTCATTATTTGTGTTATATTTACAACAATTGGAAAAGAAAATAAGGGACTCAGAAATTCATGAAAATAATTGGCATGGTAATCAAGAAAAGTTGGCTTTATTTTCAGATGATATTATTTTGTATCTGATAAAACATGAAAATGACATTTCAGTGAATTTGAATATCCTGAGAAAAAACGGAAGTCTTTTCAGAATATAAAATTAATGAAGACAAAACAAAGGCTATAGCTATGTTCAGCAATACCCATATTTATGTGGGCACAATAAAATTAAGTATTTAGGAGTATGGGTTAAAAGGATTTCTGTTACAGAAGCTAAGGATATGTGGGAAGAGACTAAACATAAGATAATGCAAAAACTGAGAAACTGGAAACTCATGTTTATGGATATGGATACCAAGATACAAGCAGTGAAAATGTTTTAGTCCCTTTAGTTTTATATACAGGTCATGTATATTTTTATCAACCAGATTATAAGCTGTGGGCAGTATTTAATGAAGAGCTGAAGGAATTTATCTGGGAAGGAAGAGGGCAAGGTTCAAGTGGGATAAGCCAATCCTTCCAACAGAACATTGTAGTTTAGGATTACCTGATTTGAAGGGATGTTTGTAACTACACAGTTAAGGTTCATGCACATAACACAAACAGAAAGTTATATTTTAAAGTGGAAAACACTGATGATGAAGCAGACTAAACATTCAAGAAATAAGGAGAGAGTGTGATTTTGGATGCATATCCTTAAAGAGAATAACAATAGGCATACAGAATATTATATTCATAAAGTAGCAGACATTATTCTAGGAACTAAACTGGCAAAGGAATGGAGAAGGGAGATTCTGCAATATGTATGACTGCAATTAGGGGTACAGAGACTAGACAAGAGGAGAATGGAATTTACTGGAGGAAACAGCTAAGCAACTAAGTACTGAGAGTAAATAGCTAGTCAGGGAAAGGGAATAGAAGACATTTGGATTGAGGGCTAGAGACTGCCTTCTTTATCAGGGATTGATATCAGACACAGGCAGAGAGAAAGGGAAAGGGATCAGGGAATCCACTGTGAAAGACCTGCTATGGTAGAGTTTTTTAGTTGAATCCAGAACAGAATCTAGAATTCTAGAATAGAATTTAAATATTGTACAATAACCATAAGAGGTTTTAAAAAATTTTGAAGAGACACTGGATAAGCAATTTACAAAGAAACAATGTGAGGACATATGTATGGCTCCCAAGTATGCAACAAAGTCTAGAAAAATTAAAATGTAACTGTTTGCAAGCAGACTCCAAATAATTTTTTCATCAGGTAGATGGCAAATGTTGGAGGTGTGTTGGGGAGGAAAGAGGTAACTCAGAACATATGTTTTGGAAAAGTAACTAGTTGGCAGATTTTAAAAATTGCTTATAGAGTACTCTGTCAGAAATACTGGCTGAGCAAATGGGTGTAACCAAGGAAATAGTAAAGATTTATCATAATCTATGTTTTTGTCATAGCACATTCTATACAACAGAATAGTGTTAAGGGTAAAATCTAAGCATGTTACAGTTGAAATAAGCATGTTTATGATCACTGTAACTTTGGTGAACATGCACATTGTTTAATAAGAGCCATATTTGCATCATTTTTTTTCAGGTAGTAATTTGTTACCTGCATAAAGGTGCTGACCCCAGATGGATTATTTTAAACCACGGTCCAGTGGAAGCAAAGTAAAATCAAAAAAAAAGAAAGAAAAAACTCTTCAGACCTGTAACAGCATGATTTTATTTAGTGTTTTCATCTCATACTATCAAAATAAAAAATTTTTAAGCTGTTTTCATTTTATCTAGGACTACTGCTACAATCTAAATTTATTTACTATATCATTTTTGTATACCAGAAATTCTAGATCACCTCCCCTTGCAACAACTGAAAAATAATGTAAAACTCAAAAATAAAACTTTCAGAAATTGGGGCACAATATGCATCTCTAATGTCTTTTTTCTTTACAGTGCAACAATTTTCTTACATTCTTTGTGACAACTTGAGAGATGTTTTCCATGCATAGAAAGCCTCACAATTGTGACAAGTGGCAAGGGGAACAACCCACTGCTAATTACAGTTGTACCTCTATTTTGCTGAAAAAATAGTTTCCAAGATGAAATAACATGGTATTGTGGAACCATTAATATATCAAGATTAGGAAGTTACCATATTTGCAGGTACCGTTTGGTTTCTTGGAAGTAAAACCTAGACTTTTATCAGACATTTGTTATATATGTCTATCATTCTTCCTATATGTAAACAACTGATTAGTATCTGTTGCTTTAAATATCTTTGCATTTCCCTGTAAAATCTCCAGTGACCTCTTATGTTGCACTTTTAATATCATTTGTATCTAAACTATAATAACAAACTACTGCATGAGTGTTTCTAATTGTTTCATCATTATCAGATATTGCATTTTGTGTTTCATCATGACCTAGATCAACACCTTTCAAAATTTGACAGCAATTCATGGCTCGTCTTTTACCTTTTGTAAAATAGTACTAACCATATCCTGTTTATATCCTCTTCACACTTGTCTTTGGTTTTTACTTCTCCAACCTAGACAGCATTATAGTTTGTCCCTTGATAATGATTTTCTTAACACATTTTGGATATGCATTATTGAAGTGTAAATGTTAATTCACAAATGTATGTCCATTCTCTATATTTTTGACTCAAAACCCTGACTGTCAAAACTGAATCCAACTTCAATATCCAAAAAATGTATGCTGTTAGACAAATATTGCACTGTGAGCACAAAAAATTCTATGTCATGATTTATATACTCAATAAAATACTCCAGTTTTATTTATGTTCCATGCCATACAGTATAGAGGATTATGAACAGGTCTCTACTCATAATTATTACATTTTCAAGTAATACTTGCTAAGAAATTCACCTCAATAGTGATGCTTGAGAGGTGAATTGCTATATGTGTTGAAAACAACTAATAGAGGGTTATGATCAGAGACAAGATCATAATTCCTTGCAGTGCATAGAACTTTATCTGCCCTATCTACTACCACTTAGAGCCAAAATAAAAAAAAAGGAAAGAAAGAGAAAGTGTAAGTGCACAAAGTGTTTTACCTGCTAAAGCTAGTAGATTACTTAGCACTGTCTAACACACAGGAAAAGCATAGATTTCACCGCCTTTGCTTAAGAATTCTGGGGGAGGGGGGCAAAGAATCAAATTCAGGGACAGTTTTTTTAAATATTTCTCTATTTCACTTATAAAATTAAAGAAAAACTTTGCCTTTTCCTACAGTTTAACTCAGTCATTAGGTGCTTTTCACCCTACAGTATGGTTCCAGTATTGTGCATGTACCAGAAACCTGTTTGTACTTTATAAAACTTTCATCTCCTTGCTTTGGAATCAAAGGAAAGGAAAGCCCATCTACCTTTTTTGTAAGCTTAACTTCTCACATACTTTGCAGATGAATCTGTCTCTGCCTGCATGACATACCACAGACAGATAAATCTGTAGTTTATCCTGTAAGATACTGTTGTCAGTCTTAGATAGGCAATTAATCCTGATAATGTCAGGAGCATAGCAGCCTCTATAAAAAAAGACAGAAAGCCCTGGAACTGTTTTCCACTGTCTTTATTGCAGAGAGGAGGGGAAGTTAACATTTCCCTTTCACAGCAACACAGAGCAATTAGACCAGTCATGGTTTTAAAGGCAGCTGTCACTTCTTCTGACAAATTTACATAAACAGGAACACAGTATTGAAATGCTATGCTTTAAATGTTGGTTATTTATAATAGTTTAAGTGTAGGATCAAAGATTTTTGTAACATTTAGAGAAAAGTCAGAAAATATTTTTTTCTTGTAAAATATCAACATATTTACCATTTTCAAGCCCTCACCCCCACCCCACACACACAGAGGATAGAAGTGCAGAAAGAAAGATATGTGGCAACCCTATCAACTAGATGCATTGATACAGTTTATAAAAATCAATTTTATGCTTTTTTGTGACATCCTTACAGAGGAGGATGCATATCTGGTACAGAGATCCATGGTAAGTGTTTTCTGTGTGATTTTCTGTTAATTACTGCAAAAAAACAAAAAAAAAAAAAAAAAAAATTATTTTTTCCCGCCTTGCTGAACTAGATTAGTCCAGATTTCAGGCTTTGCTGAATTCCGGACTGTGGTATAGGTTCCTGTGTTGCCCATATCCTTACCTGGATAGGAGGAAGCTTCTCTGTTGACCAGTGAGAGTGGGGAGCTTTGAGCAGCCTATCTGTCCCTGGAGGAGTGGTCTCAGCCCAGAATCTAGTAGCTTATTGGCTGTTTTGGGTCAATTCCTATCTCTTTCAGTTTCCCTGCTTTAAAACCCGCATTTACGTGGTTTTGTGTGATTTTGCGCACCGCGCAGCACCGGGCAGCGCCACTTAAACGGGTTTAAACTATTCCCGGCTCCACAAAGTCTACTCTTCACTTTTTCCCTTAGAACTGTTCTAACTCTCAAAGTAAGCACTCTATTTTCCTTCTAAAGCCCTGCACTTGCTCAAATCTTATAAGTAAACACTAACAAACTAAAGCAGTACACCCTCTTATACTCTTTATAAGTACTTGGCTCCCTATTGGTCCTTTCTGATCAGTCAAAAAGCAGTTCCTTATACTATTCTGGCATGTCCAAAAGTCAGTTTCAGGTTTAATCTCCAGTCCAGCTAGTGAATCTGGGAATCTTGAGGCAATGTTACAATAGCCTTATGTACACAGACCACCCTCTCATCCTCCTCCCAACAAGCTCAAATATATGTGAGTGATGTAACTATACAGCCAAACTTGAGGCTGAGCTCTCTCAACCCAGGACTGGCACAGTCAGCCAGGAGGACAAGGTAAACACACACACCATGAATCCAGTCTCACATAGACCTATCCCATCAGCAAACCAAACACATAAACACACAAAAACATACTCGGAGGCTCTAAATAAAAATCTGCCATAGCAGCAGAGACCTCCAAAACAGACATCCAAGCAACCACTACCCCACAACAATACCAACGTATCACATATTTCACAAAGTCAGTGTGCCACACAGTCACAGCCCTTAAGGCTAAACAACACACCTAATACACTTGTAATAGGTGACTTTATTGTCAGACACATTGACGTCCCACTCACCAGACTGAACAAGGAGAAGGTTGGGTGCCAGGATCCGCCACATAACACAAGCACTCAGGTCACTCCAAAGCAAGTACAAATATGACTCCGTCATTGTCCATGCTGGTGTGAATGACCTGCGATGTACCTCCCTGGACTATATGAAAAGAGACATAGAGGAGCTCTCTGATCATGTAACCCAGGCCGGTATGATCCTGACCTTGAGTAGCATTTTGCCCTTACCAAGAATGATGCCACAATATAAAGACAAAATTATCAATTTTAACAATTGGCTAAAGTATTGGTGTCATTCAAAGGGGATCCAGTGTCTGTCAGCCTGGGATGACATGCTCGACAAGCCACTTTGCTTTGCTAGGGACGGCTTGCACCTGTCACTCCTGGGCTTTTGAATACTGGCTAAGGCTCTTGCCACCCCCATAGTGACTTTTTCAGGCAAGGCTCAAAAGACAAACCCACCTCCATAGACAACACAAGGAGAAAAAAACTAAGGGTAATGCTGCTCAACACCAGAAGTCTAAACCTCAAGATGCATGCACTCGAGGCTCTCCTTAGTATGGAGAATATCAGTATCTGTGCAGTAACAGAAACCTGGTTCAAGGCTCCTGAGAGCACCCCAGCACTATCAGGTTATAACTCATACATGCTTTTCGGACCCAAAACTCGGACTGAACCACAAAAGGAGGGGGAGTATCCATATTCATCAAAGATACCCACACCTCTAGGTTAGTGGCACTGCACGAAGTATCGGAGACCATCCATGTGCAACTAACAGTTGGCAAAACTGCCTTTCAGTTTGTAACCTGCTACAGATCACCCTCCCAAACTCAGGAACCCCACTTGGCTTTCCTGAGAACACTGGAGAATATGAAGGTCTCTCCAAACACCATAATATTGGGTGACTTCAACTACCTAAACATTGATTGGGAAAACTACTCATGCCCCAGCACCCTCGCTCAATGGTTCCTAGAATTTATAAACTCAAACGCTATGGAACAACTGGTCACCACTCGCATAAGAGGGGACAACATATTGGACCTGGTCATTACCAACATGGGGACACTATGTTCCACACCAGAGGTAAACCCCTCAATGGTAAGATCAGACCATAAATTAATCTCACTGGACATCCATATCCCGTCCCCACACCCAGCCAAGGAAACCACAGTGAAAAATTTTTCAAAAGCAAACTTCACACTTCTCAAAACCGAGGTGGAATCCTTCAAAGCCCCCGGACAAGTGAAAAATACTGCCCGAACCACAGAATCTTTTACAAATGCATTCTATGGCCACCTACAGGAATGCATGGATCATGCTATCCCAAATAAAACCAAGACTCACTCCTCCAAAGGCAGGAGACCTGTCTGGTGGACCTCGGCCATAAATAAGCTATACAACAGAAGGAGGAAGCTACATGATAGAGCAAAATCACAAAAAGGGAAGGCATCTCTGATCAGTGCTAGCAAGAAACTATGATCCCTCATAAAATCATCTAAGGCCAGCTTCGAAAGAAAAATTGCCCAAGACGCTAAAGATAATCACAAGGCCTTCTTTAGTTATGACAGGAATCTGGGTGGCAACTCCCAGATATGCTCTGAGTTAGTGCAAAATGACAAAAAATACACTGAACCCACTAACATTGCCAACATCCTGGCTGACAGGTTCAGTGCAAACTTCTCCCCACCTTCCCCCCCAAAAGAGCAAATGTCTATCCCAACAGAATGTAGCCTCCCTGACATCACAGATGCACAGGTGAAAGCTGCCCTCTCCAAAGAAAAAAACACAGCATCAATGGGACCAGACAGTGTCCTGGGCTGCGTCTTACATGAGCTCCAAGAAGAACTGAACCCTCACATAAAGTCACTCTTCAATCTCAGCCTTACTACAGGATATGTACCCAAAAAATGGCGTACAGCAACAGTGGTCCCGCTTCACAAAGGTGGTGCTACAACGGACCCCGGAAACTATCACCTATAAGCCTAACTAGTCTGGTCTGTAAAGCTATGGAGCGCATCATCATGGAACATATAAACAAAGACAGTGGGAACCTCCAGACACTGGATCATACCCAATTTGGCTTTGTTAAGGGCAGATCTTCCCTCTTAAACCTAGTTGACTTTTTTGAAACAGTTACCAAGGCCATAGATGAGGGGAAGGTAATTCACATAGCCTACCTGGACCTCGCAAAAGCCTTCGACACAATACACCACTCGGGCATCATAAATAAGCTCACCAGCTTAAATATCAACCCCTGTGTCACAAGATGGGTTGCAAACTGGCTCAGGGATAGAATCCACATGGTCAGAATTGCAGGTGCCATGTCAGACTCTAAACCAGTTACAAGTGGTGTCCCACAAGGTTCAGTCCTGGGACCTCTCTTGTTCGGTATATACTTCTCTGAGGTAAAGGCTAACATGGGAGGGCTATGGCTGACCAAGTTCGCAGATGACTGCAAACTGGGAGCCATAATTGACTCTCCAGCTGACACAAGCATACTCCAAAAGGGTCTCACAAAGATGGATACCTGGTGCTAGTGCCACGGCCTCAAGCTAAATGCCAGAAAGTGCATAGTCATCCCCTTTGGGAAAAACAAAATGCCCACAAATTACCACATAGGTGGTAATCCATTAAGTACGGAAGAAGTAATTATGGATTTGGGGACCCAAGTAGATAGTAATCTCTCCTTTGACAATCACGTTGCCAAAGTGGTTAGAAAGCCCCTCTATATAGCCTACCTTATCATGAAAGGGTTCACATCTAGATCAAGAGAGGTTATTGTGCCCCTCTACTCATCACTCATCAGGCCCATAACTGAATACAATGCCCCATTTGGGATGTACCTTACCCGACACCTGCAGCAACTGGAGAGACCCCAAAAGTACCTCACCAAGAGGATCAAGGGCCTCAAACAGATGCCCTATGCAGTTTGACTAAAGAAACTCCAGCTCTACTCAGTTGTTTACTGCCTACTCAGAGGCGATCTATGCCTGACGTACAAAGCCATGTCTAACCCAGAATTAATGGACATGCTCCACCTCAGGAAATCCAAATCCCTCACAGCTACATGCTCCAGGGACTTAAACCTCAGCACAGCAATAAATAAGACATGCTGGAGGGACAGATTCATATCCCAGAGGCTCCCCTCACTCTGGAACAGAATCCCAATTCATGTTAGGCAGAGCCCCTCACTGACCCTTTTCAAGAGAAATCTTGACTAGTGGATGGGAGAGTGTAAGTTTACCCCGGGATCTCTTCAATGTCCCTGCTAGACAGAGGCACAGTAAACTAACCTTAAAAGGGCTATCTTCTGTGACCTACTATACAGAGACACAGTTAACTAATCTAAAAGGGAGGCAAAAGCCAAACACACTCTGGCTAGGCTTATAAATGCCCTAGGGCAGATAGCCTAGTATCAACCTATGAACCTAAGAGACTCTTGCTGTCTCTGAGCCAGTCCTTAAAGAAGTAGAGTGCATGAGCCTTGTCTAGTCCACAAAGGAAATGTGACCCTTGATGGAAAGCATAATATACAGCTGAGTTTACTTTAACATACATTTGTAATGTGCCCTTGCATACAAACATTAAGGAAAAGGAAATCAGAAGTACTTAAACTGTGTGCAAATGCATGTCTGACTGTGTCTGTCTTTGTGTGTGTGTGTTTGTGCACACACATACACACACACACACACACACACACACACACACACACACACATCATCATCATCATCATCATCATCTTCTTTCAGCTGTTCCCATTAGGGGTCGCCACAGCGGATCACCTGTTTCCATTTCTTCCTGTCCTCTGCATCTTGCTCTGTCACACCAACCACCTGCATGTCTTCTCTCACCACATCCATAAACCTTATCTTAGGCCTTCCTCTTTTCCTGTTACCTGGTAGCTTCATCCTTAACATCTTTTTCCCAATATACTCAGCATCCCTCCTCAACACATGTCCAAACCAATGTAATAGTGCCTCTCTGGCTTTCTCTTCAAACCTTCCAACCTGGGCTGACCCTCTAATATACTTATTCCTGATCCCA